>NW_027443305.1:0-50131 GCF_048569485.1 Anomaloglossus baeobatrachus | reverse complement strand
ACGGCCCACACACACACACACACACACGGCCCCCACACACACACGGCCCACACACACACACACACACGCCCCCACACACACACACGGCCCCCACCCCACGGCCCCCCCCACACACACACGGCCCACACAAACACGGCCTACACGCACACGGCCCCACACACACGGCCCCCACGCACACACACATGGCCCACACACACACACGGCCCAAACACACACGGCCCCCACACACACACGGCCCACACACACACACACGGCCCCCACACACACACACACGGCCCCCACACACACACACACGGCCCCCACACACACACACGTCCCCCCCCCACACACACACGGCCCCCACACACACACACACACACACACGGCCCACACACACGGCCCCCACACACACACACATGGCTCCCACACACACACACACGGCCCCCACACACACACATGGCCCCCACACACACACGGCCCCACACACACACACACGGCCCCCCACACACACACGGCCCCACACACACACGGCCCCACACACACACGGCCCACACACACACACGGCCCACACACACACACACGGCCCACACACACACACACGGCCCCCACACACACACACACGGCCCCCCACACACACACACGGCCCTCACACACACACACGGCCCCCCCCCCACACACACGGCCCCCCCCCACACACACACACACACACGGCCCACACACACGGCCCCCACACACACACACATGGCTCCCACACACACACACATGGCCCCCACACACACACATGGCCCCCACACACACACGGCCCCCACACACACACACGGCCCCCACACACACACACGGCCCCCACACACACACATACACACACACGGCCCCCACACACACACGGCCCCCCCACACACGGCCCCCACACACACATGGCCCCCACACACACACGGCCCCCACACACACACACACACACGGCCCCCCCCCCCACACACACACACGGCCCACACACACACACACGGCCCACGCACACACACACGGCCCACACACACACACACACGGCCCCCACACACACACGGCCCCACACACACACACGGCCCACACACACACACACACACGGCCCACACACACACACACGGCCCACACACACACGGCCCACACACACACACACGGCCCACACACACACGGCCCACACACACACGGCCCACACACACACACACGACCCACACACACACGGCCCACACACACACACGGTCCACACACAATGCCCACACACACACACACATGGCCCACACACATGGCCAACACACATATACACACGGCCACACACGGCCCACACACACACACACGGCCCACACACACACACGGCCCACACACACACACACACGGCCCACACACACGGCCCACACACACACACACACACACACACATGGCCCACACACGGCCCACACACACACACACGGCCCACACACACACACACGGCTCACACACACACACACACGGCCCCCCCACACACACGGCACACACACACACACACACGGCCCACACACACACACGGTCCACACACACGGCCCACACACACACACAGCCTACACACACACAAACACGGCACACACACACACACACGGCCCACACACACACACACGGCCCACACACACACACACACGGCCCACACGCCAACACACACACACACGGCACACACACGGCCCACACACACACACACACGGCCCACACACACACACACACGGCACACACACGGCCTACACACACACACACGGCCCACACACACACACACATGGCCCACACACACACACGGCCACACACACACACGGCCCACACACACACGGCCCACACACACACACACGGCCCACACACACACACACGGCCCACACACACACACACACACGGCCCACACACACACACGGCCCCACACACACACGGCCCACACACACACACACAGCCCGCACACACACACACGGCCCGCACACACACGGCCCACACACACACACACGGCCCACACACACACACACGGCCCACACACACACACACGGCCCACACACACACACGGTCCACACACACACACACGGCCCACACACACACACACACACGGCCCACACACACACACACACACACGGCCCACACACACACACGGTCCACACACACACGGCCCACACACACACACACACGGCCCACATACACACACGGGCCACACACACACACACGGCCCACACACACACACGGCCCACACACACACACACACGGCCTACACACACACACACACACGGCACACACACACACACGGCCCACACACACACACACGGCCCACACCCACACACACACAGACGGCACACACACGGCCCACACACACACACGGCCCACACACACACACACACGGCACACACACGGCCCACTCACACACACACACACGGCCCACACACACACACACGGCCCACACACACACGGCCCACACACACACACACGGCCCACACACACACACACGGCCCACACACACGGCCCACACACACACGGCCCCCCCCCACACACACACGGCCCGCACACACACACACGGCCCGCACACACACACACGGCCCGCACACACACACACACGGCCCAGACACACACACACGGCCCACACACACACACACGGCCCACACACACACACGGCCCCCACACACACACGGCCCCCACACACACGGCCAACACACACACATGGCCCACACACACACACGGCCCACACACATACACACACACACACGGCCCCCACACACACACACAGCCCCCACGCACACACACACACACGGCCCCCACACACACACGGCCCCACACACACACGGCCCCCACACACACACACACGGCCCCCACACACACACACGGCCCCCACACACACACACACGGCCCCCAGCACACACACACACACGGCCCCCCCCCACACACACACACGGCCCCCACACACACACACACACACACACACGGCCCACACACACGGCCCCCAGACACACACACACACGGCCCCCACACACACACACACGGCCCCCACCACACACACGGCCCCCACACACACACATGGCCCCCACACACACACGGCCCCCACACACACACACGGCCCCCACACACACACGGCCCCCACACACACACACACACACACGGCCCCCACACACACACGGCCCCCCCACACACGGCCCACACACACACACGGCCCACACACACACACAGCCCACACACATACACACACACACACGGCCCCCACACACACACACACACACGGCCCCCACGCACACACACACACACGGCCCACACACACACACGGCCCACACACACACGGCCCCACACACACACACACGGCCCCCACACACACACACACACGGCCCCCACACACACACACGGCCCCCACACACACACACACACACGGCCCCCCCACACACACACACACGGCCCCCACACACACACACACACACACACACACACGGCCCACACACACGGCCCCACACACACACACACGGCCCCACACACACACACACGGCCCCCACACACACACATGGCCCCCACACACACACGGCCCCCACACACACACACGGCCCCACACACACACACGGCCCCCACACACACACACACACACACACACACACACGGCCCCACACACACACGGCCCCCCCACACACGGCCCCCACACACACACGGCCCCCACACACACACACGGCCCCCACACACACACACGGCCCCCCCCCACACACACACACAACACGGCCCACACACACACACACACACGGCCCCACACACACACACACACACGGCCCACACACACACACACTGCCCCCACACACACACGGCCCCCACACACACACGCGGCCCACACACACACACACGGCCCACACACACACGGCCCACACACACACGGCCCACACACACACACACGGCCCGCACACACACACATGGCCGCACACACACACACGGCCCACACACACACACACGGTCCACACACACACACACGGCCCACACACACACGGCCCACACACACACGGCCCACACACACACACGGCCCCACACACACACGGCCAACACACACACATGGCCCACACACACACACACGGCTCACACACACACACACACACACACGGCACACACACACACACGGCCCACACACACACACACGGCCCCCACACACACACACACACGGCCCCCACACACACACACGGCCCCCACGGCCCCCCCCCACACATACATACGGCCCACACAAACACGGCCCACACGCACACGGCCCACACACAGGCCCACACACACACGGCCCCCCACACACACACGGCCCACACACACACACGGCCCCCACACACACACGGCCAACACACACACATGGCCCACACACACACACGGCCCACACACACACACACACACACACGGCCCCCACACACACACACACACTCACGGCCCACACACACACACGGCCCACACACACACACACACACGGCCCCCACACACACACACGGCCCCCACGGCCCCCCCCACACACACACGGCCCACACAAACACGGCCTACACGCACACGGCCCCCACACACACGGCCCCCACGCACACACACCGGCCCCCACACACACACGGCCCCACACACACACGGCCCCCACACACACACGGCCCACACACACACACACGGCCCCCACACACACACACACGGCCCCCACACACACACACACGGCCCCACACACACACACGGCCCCCACACACACGGCCCCCCCACACACACACACACAACACGGCCCACACACACGGCCCCCACACACACACACATGGCTCCCACACACACACACACACGGCCCCCACACACACACATGGCCCCCACACACACACGGCCCCACACACACACACGGCCCCCACACACACACGGCCCCCACACACACACATACACACACACGGCCCCCACACACACACGGCCCCCCCACACACGGCCCCCACACACATGGCCCCCACACACACACGGCCCCCACACACACACACACACGGGCCCCCCCCCACACACACACACACACGGCCCACACACACACACACGGCCCACACACACACACACGGCCCACACACACACACACAAGGCCCCCACACACACACGGCCCCACACACACACACGGCCCACACACACACCGGCCCACACACACACACACGGCCCCACACACACGGCCCACACACACACACACGGCCCACACACACACGGCCCACACACACACGGCCCACACACACACACACGACCCACACACACACGGCCCACACACACACAACGGCCCACACACAATGCCCACACACACACACACATGGCCCACACACATGGCCAACACACATACACTCACGGCCCACACACACACACACGGCCCACACACACACACACGGCCCACACACACACACGGTCCACACACACACGGCCCACACACACACACACACACGGCCCACACACACACACACACACACGGCCACACACACACACGGTCCACACACACACACGGCCCACACACACACACACGGCCCACATACACACACGGGCCACACACACACACACGGCCCACACACACACACACGGCCCACACACACACACACGGCCTACACACACACACACGGCACACACACACACACGGCCCACACACACACACACGGCCCACACCCACACACACACAGACGGCACACACACGGCCCACACACACACACACACGGCCCACACACACACACACACACACACGGCACACACACGGCCCACACACACACACACACACGGCCCACACACACACACACGGCCCACACACACACGGCCCACACACACACACACGGCCCACACACACACACGGCCCACACACACGGCCCACACACACACGGCCCCCCCCCACACCACACACGGCCCGCACACACACACACGGCCCGCACACACACACACGACCCGCACACACACACACACGGCCCACACACACACACACGCCCACACACACACACACGGCCCACACACACACACGGCCCCACACACACACGGCCCCCACACACACGGCCAACACACACACATGGCCACACACACACACGGCCCACCACACATACACACACACACACGGCCCCCACACACACACACACAGCCCCCACGCACACACACACACACGGCCCCCACACACACACGGCCCCACACACAGACGGCCCCCACACACACACACACGGCCCCCACACACACACACACACGGCCCCCACACACACACAGACGGCCCCCACACACACACACACACGGCCCCCCCACACACACACACACGGCCCCCACACACACACACACACACGGCCCACACACACGGCCCCCACACACACACACACGGCCCCACACACACACACACGGCCCCCACACACACACATGGCCCCCACACACACACGGCCCCCACACACACACACGGCCCCCACACACACACAACCCCCACACACACACACACACACACGGCCCCCACACACACACGGCCCCCCCACACACGGCCCCCACACACACACGGCCCACACACACACACGGCCCACACACATACACACACACACACGGCCCCCCCCCACACACACACACACGGCCCCCACGCACACACACACGGCCCCCACACACACACGGCCCCACACACACACGGCCCCCACACACACACACACGGCCCCCACACACACACACACACGGCCCCCACACACACACACACGGCCCCCACACACACACACACACACGGCCCCCACACACACACACACACGGCCCCCCCACACACACACACACACACACACGGCCCACACACACGGCCCCCACACACACACACACGGCCCCCACACACACGGCCCCCACACACACACATGGCCCCCACACACACACGGCCCCCACACACACACACGGCCCCCACACACACACACGGCCCCCCACACACACACACACACACGGCCCCCACACACACACGGCCCCCCCACACACGGCCCCCACACACACACGTCCCCCACACACACACGGCCCCCACACACACACACGGCCCCCCCCCCCACACACACACACACGGCCCACACACACACACACACACGGCCCACACACACACACACACGGCCCACACACACACACACTGCCCCCACACACACACGGCCCCCACACACACACACGGCCCACACACACACGCACACACACACGGCCCACACACACACACGGCCCACACACACGGCCCACACACACACGGCCCACACACACACGGCCCACACACACACACACACGGCCCGCACACACACACATGGCCCGCACACACACACACGGCCCACACACACACACACGGTCCACACACACACACGGCCCACACACACACGGCCCACACACACACGGCCCACACACACACGGCCCCCACACACACACGGCCAACACACACATGGCCCACACACACACACGGCTCACACACACACACACACGGCACACACACACACACACGGCCCACACACACACACGGCCCACACACACACACACACACGGCCCCCACACACACACACGGCCCCCACGGCCCCCCCCCACACACACACACGGCCCACACAAACACGGCCCACACGCACACGGCCCACACACACGGCCCCACACACACACGGCCCCCACACACACACGGCCCACACACACACACGGCCCCCACACAAACACGGCCAACACACACACATGGCCCACACACACACACGGCCCACACACACACACACACACACACGGCCCACACACACACACACGGCCCACACACACACACGGCCCACACACACACACACACACGGCCCCCACACACACACACGGCCCCCACGGCCCCCCACACACACACACGGCCCACACAAACACGGCCTACACGCACACGGCCCCCACACACACGGCCCCCACGCACACACACACGGCCCCCACACACACACGGCCCCACACACACACGGCCCCCACACACACACGGCCCACACACACACACACGGCCCCCACACACACACGGCCCCCACACACACACACACGGCCCCCACACACACACACGCCCCCCACACACACACGGCCCCCACACACACACACACACACACGGCCCACACACACGGCCCCCACACACACACACATGGCTCCCACACACACACACACGGCCCCCACACACACACATGGCCCCCACACACACACGGCCCCCACACACACACACGGCCCCCACACACACACACGGCCCCCACACACACACATACACACACACGGCCCCCACACACACACGGCCCCCACACACACGGCCCCCACATACACATGGCCCCCACACACACACGGCCCCCACACACACACACACACGGCCCCCCCCACACACACACACACACGGCCCACACACACACACACGGCCCACACACACACACACGGCCCACACACACACACACACGGCCCCCACACACACACTGCCCCCACACACACACACGGCCCACACACACACACACACACACACGGCCCACACACACACACACGGCCCACACACACACGGCCCACACACACACACACGGCCCACACACACACGGCCCACACACACACGGCCCACACACACACACACGACCCACACACACACGGCCCACACACACACACGGCCCACACACAATGCCCACACACACACACACATGGCCCACACACATGGCCAACACACATACACTCACGGCCCACACACGGCCCACACACACACACACGGCCCACACACACACACGGCCCACACACACACACAAACGGCCCACACACACGGCCCACACACACACACACAGACATGGCCCACACACGGCCCACACACACACACACACACACGGCCCACACACACACACACACACACGGCCCACACACACACACACACGGCCCCCCCACACACACACACGGCACACACACACACACACGGCCCACACACACACACGGTCCACACACACGGCCCACACACACACACACAGCCTACATACACACAAACACGGCACACACACACACACACGGCCCACACACACACACACGGCCCACACACACACACACACACGGCCCACACGCCCACACACACACACACACGGCACACACACGGCCCACACACACACACACACACGGCCCACACACACACACACACGGCACACACACGGCCTACACACACACACACGGCCCACACACACACACACACACGGCCCACACACACACACACATGGCCCACACACACACACGGCCCACACACACACACACGGCCCACACACACGGCCCACACACACACACACGGCCCACACACACACACACGGCCCACACACACACACACACGGCCCACACACACACACGGCCCACATGACAACACAAGGCCTACCCATTAAATTAAAGACACCACACTTGAATAAAGTAAATGGCATAAAATGGCCGTGACATTTATTAAGGGTTACATAATAAATAAATTAATTAATAAATAATTAAAACCAACATTTTATTAAAATTCTTCCATAACCATATACCATAAACAACCAGTCCGCCAGTAAAACTGGCGACTTTACCCAATACTTTCAAAAAGAAGTCCATAACCAACCAGTCCACCAGTAAAACTGGCGACTTTCCCACTAACAAATGTCACGACGAGAGCAGTTCATGAAGTAGTCTTTCTCCAGGGGGGGGGAGGGTGGGTGTTCTTCTTGATCTTCAATTCTTCTGACAGCCAGCTGACGGAAGCAGCTACTTTTATAGTTAAAATTACCCGCACTTTCTCCCAGCTGATCCAATCAGCTGGCAGCAAAACGGGCGCGCAAAAACCAGACTAAACCTGTCAGAGCCAGAATACCTCAGAGCCACTGACTGAAAATTTGTTAACCCTTTCTGCACCTGAATAAAATGTTAACCAAATTCACAACCAAATAATGAGGCCTGTGTTATCATGCGGTCGCTACGGCATACGAGATACCGTGCTCTGAACATGACAACACAAGGCCTACCCATTAAATTAAAGACACCACACTTGAATAAAGTAAATGGCATAAAATGGCCGTGACATTTATTAAGGGTTACATAATAAATAAATTAATTAATAAATAATTAAAACCAACATTTTATTAAAATTCTTCCATAACCATATACCATAAACAACCAGTCCGCCAGTAAAACTGGCGACTTTACCCAAACGCCAAGGACTAACAGTCCTTGGCCCACCCCCACTAACAAATATCACAGCCATTTCTCGATACAATTTTGGAGCCCTAAATTGAATATGTCCAAACCCACGTCTGACAGATGGACTAAATCATCCCTGTAAAGGCCACTCAAGAAACCCTCCAAATCAAGATGTCTGTAGGTTGACCCATTTATAACTGGTAAAAACCTTTCCATCGCACGGTTTACCCTTTTCCGAATCCGCTCCCGGAACCTCAGCCTGTCACAATGCCACTGCAAACGGGGAACGATTTCGGAAAAAACCAAACCCGCATCAGGAAACCATGACCTAATGATTGAAAGGTCTCTTCGCATGGCAGCAATCAGATCAAGAGTTTTCAATTTTCCAATATCATTCCCGCCCAAGTGCAAAATGATTAAATTTGGAGAAGGCCACAATGTTTTTAAACAGCTCATCTCCTTCATCAGTCCGTCCCAGCTCATACCTCTAACGCTGTACCACAAAATGTTAAAATGTTCAATATTAATGGCTAAATTCTCTCCATATGACCTTCCTGATGCTCTTCTCTTGGCCCAAAATATGTAAGAGTGTCCCACTATCCAAATGACAATGGGACCTACAAAAAAGAAAAAGAAATTTTATACTAACAACCTTGGACGGACATAAATTTTGTAACGCTTTGACTCCCATCTCCCAATCCCCATAATTTTACTAGCCGGTAACCCCCTCATGGCTGCTTCCGTAGCTGCCCCTATACGAAAAGAATGGGATGACAGTTTAAGATGCTCTAGATTCAGTTTAATCAAGGATTTTTTAAAAACTGAATTAAACTGAAACACTGTCACCGGACTCCCATCCTGATGGATAAGAAACGCCCCATCAAATGGAGGTCTAATTTGAAGCCAATTGTTAACATTGGAGACAGGACAAATAACTGAATTCTTTATCCGAAATAACCTGACGTTTGATCCCAAACCATCCTGGTCAGACTTAGACCTACCAATACAAATCCTCAACGACTTATCAGTAACAAAAACATCTGAAAACATCAATCCTGACAACCGACTCCTACTAACAGAAACTAACTCACTAATCCTAAAAGCTCCAAAATATGCTAAAACGAATGCCACCCTAAACACCATTGACTCAAAGTCATTAACGCAAATATATGGCAACACATTCCACAATGAGAGCAATAACTTAAGCGAAATAGGTCTACGATTATCCGGCTTCCACGTCCTTTTCCTATAACCTTTCAATGCCTGTTGAACTGGGAAAAAACTCTTCAATGACAACAGACCATGCAATCTCAAGAAAAAAGACACACCTGAAAAAATATTAGAAACTGACCCCACCGCTAAATTCTTTCTCATCAAAAAATCCAGAAATTCAAGCGCTAAACCCACATTACTCTGAAAACAATCCACTTTATGAAAAACACAAAAATTCTGCCATTCTAACCATGCGGCCGAATACCTGGCCCATGTTGAATCAGCAATAGACCTCTTAATAGCCGAAACAACTAAGCCATCACTACATTCCATAAAGCTTCTGGGCACAGGCTCCCGAGAGAAATTGCCATCGGTTCCATACAAAAAAGTTCTTCCCGATCCTGCAGAGACAGAGCATTGTCCAACTTATTAACCCTGTCTGATTCCTGCTATCTGATACCAACAGCATCCTTTGATTTGACCACAACTTACCCCAGACCTCAACCAACCGCAAAACTGGAAATAAGGACATTACCGTACTATTGCCCGTCACAACACTAACCTTCCAATAATTGCGCCAAAACTCAAATAAGAATTCACCTTGACAAAAACACCAAAACCGTACTCACCCTGACCAAAAAACAACTACAAAACGTAAGAAAGTTCAAAACTCCCGCTGAAAAAGTACCGCCACATAAACTAATCTTCCTTAAGCTGATGTGCCAAACTAATATAAGAACCCGAAGATGATAATCCCTGAGTATCAGCCTTCTGTCTGTCTAGGAAGCGCCTTAACTAACCCAGCATGTTTTGTAACCTCACTAGAGTCGCCGCCTTTAAAAATGGACTCTTTACTGTTGTATTGCTGCTGGTTACTCTGATTCTGTTTCTTAAAGCATTTGATGACGGCATGATTGCCCCCGCAGAAGGAGCACTCATGCCGAAATCTGCAGTTAGATGCAAACTTACAATTTGATTCATTATAAGCGAAACAAAATCCTTTACTAACAGTAGAATTATTAATACTCTGTCTACCAAACTGGCTTCTCTGAGGAAGCATCAGATTCAGCCAAAGACCGATGTCTTTTTGACCCCACAGCATACTGCGATGGATGGCTAACTTCTGACGAAAACTCTCATCATAAGTCAGCCATGCCTGACCGCCGAAGCTGCGATAAGCTTCCAGTATGCTGTCAAGGTGCTGAAATAACCCCGAACAAACAGAAGGGTTCCTTTCCCCTAAAACAGAGGAAAAGATGCAAAATGCCTGCAGCCAGTTATGAAAAGATCGAAGGGGACCTTTCTTCCTATCATCCAACTCCGTCTTATCCTCTTTATTAACATTTTCTCTGTTAGACGGAAGCAGAGAAAATAAATCAATAAATTCCCCCTTATAAATCTTTTCTTTAACTGGCTGCGGCAGATGAAAACCCAGGGGAGACAAGTCACATGTCAATGCCTCTTTAAATAAATAACCAGGCAATGACATGGACTCCTGACTACCAATAGGGGCTGCACTACCCCCCCTAGGCGTCCCTCCCCCTGCTAACAATTCACCTAACACCTTCCTAACTACAGACTCCATACTAACAGACAGAGGGTCGACACACGAGACAGACAGGGGAACATTGAACATCTCACCCCTCCTTCTGCTCTGCGATCCTCGGCCCTCCTCTGGAATTCCAGCTTCTGCAGCTGAGCCACGCTGACGATCCTGTTCTCTGGCTCCAGCTGGCAGATCATCTTCTTCAGACGGGGAGTCAGACCAGGGGGCCCCCGTCGCTCTTCCGGCCTCCGGCACGCTCACACTTGCTGGTGCAGCCCTGCTCCTGCTAGGATTTTCAAATCCCTGGGTCAGCGCCGCGCTTTTACGACGGCGCTGACTAGATGATCCACTCTTCCTCTTCCTGGACACATGACCGGGTGCAGGAGGATGACGTGCTGAAGTCCCGGCAGACAAGATGGGTGGTGATAACTCCGCTCCGGCATTCCCCTCTTCTCTGGACGATGACACCGGAGGGAGGAAGCTGCTGCGTCTCTGGGACCTCCTCCTTGCTGGGATTTCCTCAGTCAGCGCTGCCATCTCCTCAGGAGCGGTGAGTTGAATCACCGCAGCGTCGCAGTCCATCTCTTCCTCAGCTTCCGCTGGCCGCCTGGGCACCGCCAGGCATTGTTTAAGCCAGGCTTCTCCGCCGACCTCGCTCGCCCTCTTCATGAACTCCTGTAGCAGGCTCTCCATCAGCTGTTCTTCTTGATCTTCAATTCTTCTGACAGCCAGCTGACGGAAGCAGCTACTTTTATAGTTAAAATTACCCAGCTACTTTTATAGTTAAAATTACCCGCACTTTCTCCCAGCTGATCCAATCAGCTGGCAGCAAAACGGGCGCGCAAAAACCAGACTAAACCTGTCAGAGCCAGAATACCTCAGAGCCACTGACTGAAAATTTGTTAACCCTTTCTGCACCTGAATAAAATGTTAACCAAATTCACAACCAAATAATGAGGCCTGTGTTATCATGCGGTCGCTACGGCATACGAGATACCGTGCTCTGAACACACACACGGCCCACACACACACACACAGCCCGCACACACACACACGGCCCGCACACACACGGCCCACACACACACACACGGCACACACACACACACACGGCCCACACACACACACGGTCCACACACACACACACGGCCCACACACACACACACACACGGCCCACACACACACACACACACACACGGCCCACACACACACGGTCCACACACACACACGGCCCACACACACACACACACGGCCCACATACACACACGGGCCACACACACACACGGCCCACACACACACACACGGCCCACACACACACACACGGCCTACACACACACACACACGGCACACACACACACACGGCCCACACACACACACACGGCCCACACCCACACACACACAGACGGCACACACACGGCCCACACACACACACACACGGCCCACACACACACACACACACACGGCACACACACGGCCCACACACACACACACACGGCCCACACACACACACACGGCCCACACACACACGGCCCACACACACACACACGGCCCACACACACACACACGGCCCACACACACGGCCCATACACACACGGCCCCCCCCCACACACACACGGCCCGCACACACAAACACGGCCCGCACACACACACACGGCCCGCACACACACACACACGGCCCACACACACACACACGGCCCACACACACACACACGGCCCACACACACACACGGCCCCCACACACACACGGCCCCCACACACACGGCCAACACACACACATGGCCCACACACACACACGGCCCACACACATACACACACACACACACGGCCCCCACACACACACACACGGCCCCCACGCACACACACACACACGGCCCCCACACACACACGGCCCCACACACACACGGCCCCCACACACACACACACGGCCCCCACACACACACACACACGGCCCCCACACACACACACGGCCCCCACACACACACACACGACCCCCCCACACACACACACACGGCCCCCCCCACACACACACACGGCCCCCCCACACACACACACACACACACGGCCCCCACACACACACACACACGGCCCCCACACACACACACGGCCCCCACACACACACACACGACCCCCCCACACACACACACACGGCCCCCCCCACACACACACACGGCCCCCCCCCACACACACACACACACACGGCCCGCACACACACACACACGGCCCACACACACACACACGGCCCACACACACACACACGGCCCACACACACACACGGCCCCCACACACACACGGCCCCCACACACACGGCCAACACACACACATGGCCCACACACACACACGGCCCACACACATACACACACACACACACGGCCCCCACACACACACACACGGCCCCCACGCACACACACACACACGGCCCCCACACACACACGGCCCCACACACACACGGCCCCCACACACACACACACGGCCCCCACACACACACACACACGGCCCCCACACACACACACGGCCCCCACACACACACACACGACCCCCCCACACACACACACACGGCCCCCCCCACACACACACACGGCCCCCCCCACACACACACACACACACGGCCCACACACACGGCCCCCACACACACACACACAGCCCCCACACACACACACGGCCCCCACACACACACATGGCCCCCACACACACACGGCCCCCACACACACACGGCCCCCACACACACACAGACGGCACACACACGGCCCACACACACACACACACGGCCCACACACACACACACACACACACGGCACACACACGGCCCACACACACACACACACACGGCCCACACACACACACACGGCCCACACACACACGGCCCACACACACACACACGGCCCACACACACACACACGGCCCACACACACGGCCCACACACACACGGCCCCCCCCACACACACACACGGCCCGCACACACACACACGGCCCGCACACACACACACGGCCCGCACACACACACGGCCCACACACACACACACGGCCCACACACACACACACGGCCCACACACACACACGGCCCCACACACACACGGCCCCCACACACACGGCCAACACACACACATGGCCCACACACACACACAGCCCACACACACATACACACACACACACACGGCCCCCACACACACACACACACAGCCCCCACGCACACACACACACACGGCCCCCACACACACACGGCCCCACACACACACGGCCCCCACACACACACACACGGCCCCCACACACACACACACGGCCCCCACACACACACACACGGCCCCCACACACACACACACACGGCCCCCCCACACACACACACACGGCCCCCACACACACACACACACACACACGGCCCACACACACGGCCCCCACACACACACACGGCCCCCACACACACACACACGGCCCCCACACACACACATGGCCCCCACACACACGGCCCCCACACACACACACGGCCCCCACACACACACAACCCCCACACACACACACACACACACGGCCCCCACACACACACGGCCCCCCCACACACGGCCCCCACACACACACGGCCCACACACACACACGGCCCACACACATACACACACACACACGGCCCCCCCACACACACACACACACGGCCCCCACGCACACACACACGGCCCCCACACACACACGGCCCCACACACACACGGCCCCCACACACACACACACGGCCCCCACACACACACACACACACGGCCCCCACACACACACACACGGCCCCCACACACACACACACACACGGCCCCCCCCCACACACACACACACGGCCCCCACACACACACACACACACACACACACGGCCCACACACACGGCCCCCACACACACACACGGCCCCCACACACACACACACGGCCCCCACACACACACATGGCCCCCACACACACACGGCCCCCACACACACACACGGCCCCCACACACACACACGGCCCCCCCCCACACACACACACACACACACACACGGCCCCCACACACACACGGCCCCCCCACACACGGCCCCCACACACACACGTCCCCCACACACACACGGCCCCCACACACACACACGGCCCCCCCCCCCCCACACACACACACGGCCCACACACACACACACACACGGCCCACACACACACACACGGCCCACACACACACACACTGCCCCCACACACACACGGCCCCCACACACACACACGGCCCACACACATACACACACACACACACACGGCCCACACACACACACGGCCCACACACACACGGCCCACACACACACGGCCCACACACACACGGCCCACACACACACACACGGCCCGCACACACACACATGGCCCGCACACACACACACGGCCCACACACACACACACGGTCCACACACACACACACGGCCCACACACACACGGCCCACACACACACGGCCCACACACACACCACGGCCCCCACACACACACGGCCAACACACACATGGCCCACACACACACACGGCTCACACACACACACACACGGCACACACACACACACATGGCCCACACACACACACGGCCCACACACACACACACACACGGCCCCCACACACACACACGGCCCCCACGGCCCCCCCCACACACACACACGGCCCACACAAACACGGCCCACACGCACACGGCCCACACACACGGCCCCACACACACACGGCCCCCACACACACACGGCCCACACACACACACGGCCCCCACACACACACGGCCAACACACACACATGGCCCACACACACACACGGCCCACAAACACACACACACACACACGGCCCACACACACACACACACACACGGCCCACACACACACACGGCCCACACACACACACACACACGGCCCCCACACACACACACGGCCCCCACGGCCCCCCCACACACACACGGCCCACACAAACACGGCCTACACGCACACGGCCCCCACACACACGGCCCCCACGCACACACACACGGCCCCCCACACACACACGGCCCCACACACACACGGCCCCCACACACACACGGCCCACACACACACACACGGCCCCCACACACACACACACGGCCCCCACACACACACACACGGCCCCACACACACACACACGCCCCCCACACACACACGGCCCCCACACACACACACACACACACGGCCCACACACACGGCCCCCACACACACACACATGGCTCCCACACACACACACACGGCCCCACACACACACATGGCCCCCACACACACACGGCCCCCACACACACACACGGCCCCCACACACACACACGGCCCCCACACACACACATACACACACACGGCCCCCACACACACACGGCCCCCCCCACACACGGCCCCCACATACACATGGCCCACACACACACACGGCCCCCACACACACACGGCCCCCCCCACACACACACACACACGGCCCACACACACACACACGGCCCACACACACACACACACGGCCCCCACACACACACGGCCCCCACACACACACACGGCCCACACACACACACACACACACACGGCCCACACACACACACACGGCCCACACACACACGGCCCACACACACACGGCCCACACACACACACACGACCCACACACACACGGCCCACACACACACACGGCCCACACACAATGCCCACACACACACACACATGGCCCACACACATGGCCAACACACATACACTCACGGCCCACACACGGACCACACACACACACACGGCCCACACACACACACGGCCCACACACACACACAAACGGCCCACACACACGGCCCACACACACACACACACACATGGCCCACACACGGCCCACACACACACACACACACACGGCCCACACACACACGGCCCACACACACACACACACACGGCCCCCCCACACACACACACGGCACACACACACACACACGGCCCACCACACACACACGGTCCACACACACGGCCCACACACACACACACAGCCTACACACACACAAACACGGCACACACACACACGGCCCACACACACACACACGGCCCACACACACACACACACACGGCCCACACGCCCACACACACACACACGGCACACACACGGCCCACACACACACACACACACGGCCCACACACACACACACACGGCACACACACGGCCTACACACACACACACGGCCCACACACACACACACATGGCCCACACACACACACGGCCCACACACACACACACACACGGCCCACACACACACGGCCCACACACACACACACGGCCCACACACACACACACGGCCCCACACACACACACACACGGCCCACACACACACACGGCCCCACACACACACGGCCCACACACACACACACAGCCCGCACACACACACACGGCCCGCACACACACAGCCCACACACACACACACGGCCCACACACACACACACGGCCCACACACACACACGGTCCACACACACACACACGGCCCACACACACACACACACGGCCCACACACACACACACACAACGGCCCACACACACACACGGTCCACACACACACACGGCCCACACACACACACACACGGCCCACATACACACACGGGCCACACACACACACACGGCCCACACACACACACGGCCCACACACACACGGCCTACACACACACACACACACGGCACACACACACACACGGCCCACACACACACACACGGCCCACACCCACACACACACAGACGGCACACACACGGCCCACACACACACACACACGGCCCACACACACACACACACACACGGCACACACACGGCCCACACACACACACACACGGCCCACACACACACACACGGCCCACACACACACGGCCCACACACACACACACGGCCCACACACACACACACGGCCCACACACACGGCCCATACACACACGGCCCCCCCCCCACACACACACGGCCCGCACACACAAACACGGCCCGCACACACACACACGGCCCGCACACACACACACACGGCCCACACACACACACACGGCCCACACACACACACACGGCCCACACACACACACGGCCCCCACACACACACGGCCCCCACACACGGCCAACACACACACATGGCCCACACACACGGCCCACACACATACACACACACACACGGCCCCCCCACACACACACACACGGCCCCCACGCACACACACACACACGGCCCCCACACACACACGGCCCCACACACACACGGCCCCCACACACACACACACGGCCCCCACACACACACACACACGGCCCCCACACACACACACACGGCCCCCACACACACACACACACGGCCCCCCCCCACACACACACACGGCCCCCCCACACACACACACACACACACGGCCCACACACACGGCCCCCACACACACACACACAGCCCCCACACACACACACACGGCTCCCACACACACACATGGCCCCACACACACACGGCCCCCACACACACACACGGCCCCCACACACACACGGCCCCCACACACACACACACACGGCCCCACACACGGCCCCCACACACACACGGCCCCCACACACACACGGCCCCCACACACACACACGGCCCCCCCCCCCACACACACACGGCCCACACACACACACACACACGGCCCACACACACACACACACACACGGCCCACACACACACACACTGCCCCCACACACACACGGCCCTCACACACACACACGGCCCACACACACACACACACACACACACGGCACACACACACACACACGGCCCACACACACGGCCCACACACACACGGCCCACACACACACGGCCCACACACACACACACGGCCGGCACACACACACATGGCCCCCACACACACACGGCCCCCACACACACACACGGCCCCCACACACACACGGCCCCCACACACACACACACACACACGGCCCCCACACACACGGCCCACACACACACGGCCCACACACACACACACGGCCGGCACACACACACATGGCCCGCACACACACACACGGCCCCCACACACACACACGGTCCACACACACACACACGGCCCACACACACACGGCCCACACACACACGGCCCCCACACACACACGGCCAACACACACACACGGCCCACACACACACACACGGCTCACACACACACACACACACACGGCACACACACACACGGCCCACACACACACACGGCCCCCACACACACACACACACACGGCCCCCCACACACACACACGGCCCCCACGGCCCCCCACACACACACACGGCCCACACAAACACGGCCCACACGCACACGGCCCACACACACGGCCCCACACACACACGGCCCCCACACACACACGTCCCACACACACGGCCCCCACACACACACACACGGCCCCCACACACACACACACGGCCCCCACACACAAACACACACGGCCCCCCACACACACACACACGGCGCCCCCCACACACACACACACACGGCCCACACACACGGCCCCCACACACACATGGCCCCCACACACACACACACGGCCCCCACACACACACATGGCCCCCACACACACACACGGCCCCCACACACACACACGGCCCCCACACACACACACGGCCCCCACACACACACACATACACACACACGGCCCCCACACACACACGGCCCCCCCACACACGGCCCCCACACACACGGCCCCACACACACACGGCCCCCACACACACACGGCCCCCCCCACACACACACACACACACACACACACGGCCCACACACACACACACACACACGGCCCACACACACACACACACGGCCCACACACACACACACACACACGGCCCCCACACACACACACGGCACACACACACACACACGGCCCACACACACGCACACGGCCCACACACACACGGCCCACACACACACACGGCCCACACACACACGACCCACACACACACGGCCCACACACACACACACGGCCCACACACACACACACACACGGCTCACACACACACACACGGCCCACACACAATGCCCACACACACACATGGCCCACACACATGGCCAACACACATACACACACGGCCCACACACGGCCCACACACACACACACGGCCCACACACACACACGGCCCACACACACACACGGCCCACACACACGGCCCACACACACACACACACACATGGCCCACACACGGCCCACACACACACACACACACACACGGCCCACACACACACACACACGGCCCCCCCCCACACACACACGGCCCACACACACACACACACACACACGGCCCACACACACACACGGTACACACACACACGGCCCACACACACACACGGTACACACACACGGCCCACACACACACACACGGCCCACACACACACACACACACACACACGGCACACACACACACACACGGCCCACACACACGGCCCACACACACACGGCCCACACACACACGGCCCACACACACACACACGGCCGGCACACACACATGGCCCCCACACACACACGGCCCCCACACACACACACGGCCCCCACACACACACGGCCCCCACACACACACACACACACACGGCCCCCACACACACGGCCCACACACACACGGCCCACACACACACACACGGCCGGCACACACACACATGGCCCGCACACACACACACGGCCCCCACACACACACACGGTCCACACACACACACACGGCCCACACACACACGGCCCACACACACACGGCCCCCACACACACACGGCCAACACACACACACGGCCCACACACACACACGGCTCACACACACACACACACGGCACACACACACACGGCCCACACACACACACGGCCCCCACACACACACACACACACGGCCCCCACACACACACACGGCCCCCACACACACACACGGCCCACACAAACACGGCCCACACGCACACGGCCCACACACACGGCCCCACACACACACGGCCCCCACACACACACGTCCCACACACACGGCCCCCACACACACACACACGGCCCCCACACACACACACACGGCCCCCACACACAAACACACACGGCCCCCCACACACACACACACGGCCCCCCCACACACACACACACACGGCCCACACACACGGCCCCCACACACACATGGCCCCCACACACACACACACGGCCCCCACACACACACATGGCCCCCACACACACACACGGCCCCCACACACACACACGGCCCCCACACACACACACGGCCCCCACACACACATACGGCCCCCCACACACACACACATACACACACACGGCCCCCACACACACACGGCCCCCCCACACACGGCCCCCACACACACGGCCCCCACACACACACGGCCCCCACACACACACGGCCCCCCCCACACACACACACACACACACACACACACGGCCCACACACACACACACACACGGCCCACACACACACACACACGGCCCACACACACACACACACGGCCCCCACACACACACACGGCACACACACACACACACGGCCCACACACACGCACACGGCCCACACACACACGGCCCACACACACACACGGCCCACACACACACGACCCACACACACACGGCCCACACACACACACACGGCCCACACACACACACACACACGGCTCACACACACACACACGGCCCACACACAATGCCCACACACACACATGGCCCACACACATGGCCAACACACATACACACACGGCCCACACACGGCCCACACACACACACACGGCCCACACACACACACGGCCCACACACACACACGGCCCACACACACGGCCCACACACACACACACACATGGCCCACACACGGCCCACACACACACACACACACACACGGCCCACACACACACACACACGGCCCCCCCCCCACACACACACGGCCCACACACACACACACACACACGGCCCACACACACACACGGTACACACACACACGGCCCACACACACACACGGTACACACACACGGCCCACACACACACACACGGCCCACACACACACACGGTCCACACACACACACACGGCCCACACACACACGGCCCACATACACGCACGGCCCAAACACACACACGGCCCACACACACACACACGGCCCCACACACACAACACGGCCTACACACACACACACGGCCCACACACACACACACGGCCCACACACACACACACGGCCCACACATACACACACACACACACGGCCCACACGCCCACACACACACACACGGCACACACACGGCCCACACACACACACACACGGCCCACACACACACAGCACACACACGGCCCACACACACACACACGGCCCACACACACACACACACACGGCACACACACGGCCCACACACACACACACGGCCCACACACACACACACACATGGCCCACACACACACACACACGGCCCCCACACACACACACGGCCCACACACACACACACGGCCCACACACACAAACACGGCCCACACACACACACACGGCCCACACACACGGCCCACACACACACGGCCCACACACACACGGCCCACACACACACGGCCCACACACACACACACGGCCCGCACACACACACACGGCCCACACACACACACACGGCCCACACACACACACACGGCCCACACACACACACACACGGCCCACACACACACGGCCCAAACACACACACGGCCCACACACACACACACGGCCCCCACACACACACGGCCAACACACACACATGGCCCACACACACACACGGCCCACACACACACACACACACACGACCCACACACACACACACACGGCCCACACACACACACGGCCCTCACACACACACACACACGGCCCACACACACACACACGGCCCCCACGGCCGCCCCCCACACACACACGGCCCACACAAACACGGCCCACACGCACACGGCCCCCCACGCACACACACACGGCCCCCACGCACACACACACGGCCCCCACAAACACACGGCCCCACACACACACGGCCCCCACACACACACGGCCCACACACACACACACACGGCCCCCACACACACAAGGCCCCCACACATACACACACTGCCCCCACACACACACGGTCCCCCCACACACACACACGGCCCCCACACACACACACACACACACACACGGCCCACACACACGGCCCACACACACACACACATGGCCCCCCCACACACACACACGGCCCCCACACACACACATGGCCCCCACACACACACGGCCCCCACACACACACACGGCCCCCACACACACACACGGCCCCCACACACACACACACACACACGGCCCCCACACACACACGGCCCCCACACACACACGGCCCCCACACACACATGGCCCCCACACACACACACACACACGGCCCCCCCCCACACACACACACGGCCCACACACACACACACACACACGGCCCACATACACACACACACGGCCCACACACACACACACACGGCCCCCACACACAAACGGCCCCCACACACAAACACGGCCCACACACACACACACACGGCCCACACACACACACACGGCCCACACACACACGGCCCACACACACACACATGGCCCACACACACACGGCCCACACACACACACGACCCACACACACACACACACACGGCCCACACACAATGCCCACACACACACACACACACATGGCCCACACACATGGCCAACACACATACACACACGGCCCACACACGGCCCACACACACACACACGGCCCACACACACACACGGCCCACACACACACACACACGGCCCACACACACGGCCCACACACACACACACACACACATGGCCCACACACGGCCCACACACACACACACACGGCCCACACACACACACACGGCCCACACACACACACACACGCCCCCCCCCCACACACACACATGGCCCACACACACACACACACACACGGCCCACACACACACACGGTCCACACACACACACACGGCCCACACACACACACACACACGGCCCACACACACACACACACACACGGTCCACACACACCACACGGCCCACACACACACACACACACGGCCCACATACACACATGGCCCACACACACGGCCCACACACCGGCCCACACACACGGCCTACACACACACACACACGGCACACACACACACACACGGCCCACACACACACACACGGCCCACACACACAAACACACGGCCCACACACACACGGCCCACACACACACACACACGGCCCACACACACACACACACGGCCCACACACACACACACACACGGCACACACACGGCCCACACACACACACGGCCCACACACACACACACACACACGGCCCACACACACACACACGGCCCACACACACACGGCCCACACACACACACACGGCCCACACACACACACGGCCCACACACACACGGCCCACACACACACACACGGCCCGCACACACACACACGGCCCGCACACACACACACGGCCCACACACACACACACTGCCCACACACACACACACAGCCCACACACACACACACGGCCCACACACACACGGCCCACACACACACACGTCCCACACACACACACGGCCCCCACACACACACGGCCAACACACACACATGGCCCACACACACACACGGCCCACACACATACACACACACACACACACACGGCCGTCACACACACACACACACACGGCCCACACACACACACGGCCCCCACACACACACACACACACGGCCCCCACACACACACACGGCCCACACAAACACGGCCCACACGCACACGGCCCCCACACACACACGGCCAACACACACACATGGCCCACACACACACACACGGCCCACACACATACACACACACACACGGCCCCCACACACACACACACACGGCCCCCACGCACACACACACGGCCAACACACACACATGGCCCACACACACACACGGCCCACACACATACACACACACACACACACGGCCCCCACACACACACACACACGGCCCCCACGCACACACACACGGCCCCCACACACACACGGCCCCACACACACGGCCCCCACACACACACACACACACACGGCCCCCACGCACACACACGGCCCCCACACACACACACACGGCCCCCACACACACACACACACACACACACACACGGCCCACACACACGGCCCCCACACACACACACGGCCCCCACACACACACATGGTCCCCACACACACACGGCCCCCACACACACAAACGGCCCCCACACACAGACACACACACACGGCCCCCACACACACACGGCCCCCACACACACGGCCCCCACAAACACACGGCCCCCACACACACACACGGCCCCCCCCCCCCACACACACACACACACGGCCCACACACACACACACACATGGCCCACACACACACACACACACGGCCCACACACACACACACACACGGCCCACACACACACACACTGCCCCCACACACACACGGCGCCCACACACACACACACACACACACACACGGCCCACACACACACACATGGCCCACATACACACGGCCCACACACACACGGCCCACACACACACACACAGCCCACACACACACGGCCCACACACACACGGCCCACACACACACACACGGCCCACACACACGGCCCACACACACACGGCCCACACACACACACACGGCCCGCACGCACACACACGGCCCGCACACACACACACGGCCCACACACACACACGGCCCACACACACACACAGCCCACACACACACACACACGGCCCCCACACACACACGGCCCACACACACACACGGCCCCCACACACACACGGCCCACACACACACACACGGCCCACACACACACACACACACACGGCCCACACACACACACACACGGCCCACACACACACATGGCCCCCACACACACACACACACGGCCCCCACACACACACACGGCCCCCACGGCCCCCCCACACACACACGGCCCCCCCCCCACACACAGCCCACACAAACATGGCCCACACGCACACGGCCCCCACACACACGGCCCCCACGCACACACACACGGCCCCCACACACACACGGCCCCACACACACACGGCGCCCACACACACACGGCCCACACACACACACGGCCCCCACACACACACAAACGGCCCCCACACACACACACACGGCCCCCCCACACACACACACACGGCCCCCACACACACACACACGGCCCCCACACACACACACACGGCCCCCACACGCACACATGGCCCCCACACACACACAGCCCCCACACACACACACGGCCCCCACACACACACACACACACACACGGCCCCCACACACACACGGCCCCCCCACACACACACACAGCCCCCCCACACACACACACACACATCCCACACACACACACACACACACACGGCCCACACACACACACACTGCCCCCACACACACACGGCCCCCACACACACACACGGCCCACACACACACACACACGGCCCACACACACACACACAGCCCACACACACACGGCCCACACACACACGTCCCACACACACGACCCCAACACACACACACTGCCCACACACACGGCCTACACACACACGGCCCCCCCACACACACACACGGCCCACACACGGCACACACGGCACACACACGGCCCACACGGCCCACACACACACACACACGGCCCACACACACACGGCCCACACACACACACACACGGCACACACACACACACGGCCCACACACACACACGGCCCACACACACACACACACACGGCCCACACACACACACACGGCCCACACACACACACACACGGCCCACACACACGGCCCACACACACACACACACACACACGGCCCGCGCACACACACACAGCCCGCACACACACACACGGCCCGCACACACACACGGCCCACACACACGGCCCACACACACACGGCTTACCAGCACACGGCCCACACACACGGCCCCCCCACACACGGCACACACACACACGGCCCACACACACACACCCGGCCCCCCCACACACACATGGCCCACACACACACATAGACGCCCCCCCCCCCACACACACACACGGCCCACACACACACACACACGGCCCACACACACACACACACGGCCCACACACACACACGGCCCCCACATACACGGCACACTCACACGGCCCACACACACACACACGGCCCACACACACACGGCCCACACACACACACACACGGCCCACACACACACACATGGCCCACACACACACACACGGCCCACACACACACACACACGGCCCACACACACACCCACACACACGGCCCGCCCATACACACGGCCCCCACACACACACACACGGCCCACACACGGCCCACACACACGGCACACACACACAAACGGCCCACACACGGCGCCCACACACACACGGCCCACACACACACACGGCCCACACACACACACGGCCCCCCCACACACACGGCCCACACACACACGGCCTACACACACACGGCCCACACACACACGGCCCACACACGGCACACACACGGCCCACACACACACACGGCCCACACACAAACACACGGCCCACACTCACACGGCCCACACAGACACACACACGGCCCCCACACACACACACACACGGCCCTCACACACAGACACGGCCCACACACACACACGGCTCCCCCACACACACACACACGGCTCACACACACACGGCCCGCTCACACACACGGCCCGCGCACACACGCACGGCCTGCACACACACACACGGCCCGCACACACACACGGCTCGCACACACACACACGGCCCACACACACACACACACGGCCCACACACACACGGCCCACACACACACACGGCCCCCCCACACACGGCACACACACACACGGCCCACACACACACACGGCCCCCACACACAAACATGGCCCCCCCACACACACACACAGACGGCCCCCCCACACACACACACACACGGCCCACACACACACACACACACGGCCCACACACACACACACACACGGCCCACACACACACACGGCCCCCACACACACGGCCCCCACACACACACGGCCCCCACACACACACACGGCCCACACACACACGGCCCAAACACACACAAATTGTAATTTTTGGCTTGCACTCATAATATATATATTAGTGCTCACTTCAGTTATCCTATTCAGTTATATGTAGTTTTTTTTCTGAATGTGAACACAGCTCCGCCCCTTTCGGCCATGTTTTTTCCATCTCCTATATAAGAAAGTCCTTAGTTACCCCTCTCCACCCATAGCAGTTTTTAATTGCAATGAGATGACATACAGTTAGGGTCACAGAGCTAGGGACCCCAATATAGAGATATGCCTTGACGAGGCCTTGGGGCTCAGTTACATTGATCAATGCGATTGCTAAATATCTCCTTTTTCCTAATATTCATGGCAGGTATGCAATTCATTATTCACATGTTCAAATTAGCAAGTAGCATTTTTCATTGTATATTCCAATATTTTTCCATATGCTTGAGGCATTATACTATTATCTAAGTTTGATGTGCAGCCTTATCCGTATATGGTATGTAATTTTTGGCTTGCACTCATAATATATATATTAGTGCTCACTTCAGTTATCCTATTCAGTTATATGTAGTTTTTTTTCTGAATGTGAACACAGCTCCGCCCCTTTCGGCCATGTTTTTTCCATCTCCTATATAAGAAAGTCCTTAGTTACCCCTCTCCACCCATAGCAGTTTTTAATTGCAATGAGATGACATACAGTTAGGGTCACAGAGCTAGGGACCCCAATATAGAGATATGCCTTGACGAGGCCTTGGGGCTCAGTTACATTGATCAATGCGATTGCTAAATATCTCCTTTTTCCTAATATTCATGGCAGGTATGCAATTCATTATTCACATGTTCAAATTAGCAAGTAGCATTTTTCATTGTATATTCCAATATTTTTCCATATGCTTGAGGCATTATACTATTATCTAAGTTTGATGTGCAGCCTTATCCGTATATGGTATGTAATTTTTGGCTTGCACTCATAATATATATATTAGTGCTCACTTCAGTTATCCTATTCAGTTATATGTAGTTTTTTTTCTGAATGTGAACATAGCTCCGCCCCTTTCGGCCATGTTTTTTCCATCTCCTATATAAGAAAGTCCTTAGTTACCCCTCTCCACCCATAGCAGTTTTTAATTGCAATGAGATGACATACAGTTAGGGTCACAGAGCTAGGGACCCCAATATAGAGATATGCCTTGACGAGGCCTTGGGGCTCAGTTACATTGATCAATGCGATTGCTAAATATCTCCTTTTTCCTAATATTCATGGCAGGTATGCAATTCATTATTCACATGTTCAAATTAGCAAGTAGCATTTTTCATTGTATATTCCAATATTTTTCCATATGCTTGAGGCATTATACTATTATCTAAGTTTGATGTGCAGCCTTATCCGTATATGGTATGTAATTTTTGGCTTGCACTCATAATATATATATTAGTGCTCACTTCAGTTATCCTATTCAGTCAAACACACACAAACACGGCCCACACACACACACACGGCCCACACACACACACACGGCCCCCACACACACGGCCCACACACACACATGGCCCACACACACACACGGCCCACACACACGGCCCACACACACACGGCCCACACACACACACACACACACGGCCCACACACACGGCCCACACACACAGACACACGGCCCACACACACACTTGGCCCACACACACACGGCCCACACACACACACACACGGCCCATACACACACACACGGCCAACACACACACACGGCCCACACACACACACACGGCCCCCACACACACACACACGGCCCACACACAAACACACACGGCCCACACACACACGGCCCACACACACACGGCCCACACACACACACGGCCCCCCCACACACACACACACGGCCCACACACACGGCCCACACACACACACACACACGGCCCCCACACACACACATGGCCCCCCCACACACACACACAGACGGCCCCCCCACACACACACGGCCCACACACACACACACACACGGCCCAAACACAGACACACGGCCCACACACACACACGGCCCCCACACACACGGCCCCCACACACACACGGCCCCCACACACACACACGGCCCACACACACACGGCCCACACACACACAAACACGGCACACACACACACACACGGCCCACACACACACACACGGCCCCCACACACACGGCCCACACACACACACGGCCCACACACACACACGGCCCACACACACGGCCCACACACACACGGCCCACACACACACACACGGCCCACACACACGGCCCACACACACAAACACACGGCCCACACACACACAGCCCACACACACACACGGCCCCCACACACACACGGCCAACACACACACATGGCCCACACACACACACGGCCCACACACATACACACACACACACACGGCCCCCACACACACACACACACGGCCCACACACACACACGGCCCCCCCACACACACACACACGGCCCCCACACACACACACGGCCCCCACGGCCCCACCCACACACACACGGCCCACACGCACACGGCCCCCACACACACTGCCCCCACGCACACACACACGGCCCCACACACACACGGCCCACACACACACACGACCCCCCCACACACACACACGGCCCCCACACACACACACACGGCCCCCACACACACACACACGGCCCCCACACACACACACACACACACGGCCCCCCCCACACACACACACGGCCCCCACACACGGCCCCCACACACACACACACGGCCCCCACACACACACACACGGCCCCCACACACACACATGGCCCCCACACACACACACGGCCCACACACACACACACGGCCCCCACACACACACACACGGCCCACACACACACACGGCCCCCCCCCCACACACACACACGGCCCCCCACACACACGGCCCCCACGGCCCCCCCCACACACACACGGCCCACACAAACACGGCCGACACGCACACGGCCCCCACGCACACACACACGGCCCCCACACAAACACACGGCCCCACACACACACGGCCCCCACACACACACGGCCCCCCCACACACACACACGGCCCCCACACACACACACACGGCCCCCCCCACACACACACACACACGTCCCCCCCACACACACACACGGCCCCCCCCACACACACACACGGCCCCCACACACACACACACACACACACGGCCCACACACACGGCCCCCACACACACACACACACGGCCCCCACACACACACACACGGCCCCCACACACACACACACACGGCCCCCACACACACACATGGCCCCCACACACACACGGCCCCCACACACACACACGGCCCCCACACACACACACGGCCCCCACACACACACACGGCCCCCACACACACACACACACACACACGGCCCCCACACACTCACGGCCCCCACACACACACACACACACGGCCCCCCCCACACACACACACACACACACGGCCCACATACACACACATGGCCCACACACACACACACACACACGGCCCACACACACACACACACACACACACGGCCCACACACACACACACACACACACACGGCCCACACACACACACACGGCCCACACACACACGGCCCACATACACACGGCCCACACACACACACACGGCCCACATACACGGCCCACACACACACACACGGCCCACACACACACACACGGCCCACACACAAGGCCCACACACACACACACATGGCCCACACACATGGCCAACACATATACACACACGGCCCACACACGGCCCACACACACACACACGGCCCACACACACACACGGCCCACACACACACACACGGCCCACACACACACATACACACGGCCCACACACACACACACACGGCCCACACACACACACACGGCCCCCACACACACGGCCCACACACACACACAGCCCACACACACACACACGGCCCACACACACACGGCCCACACACACACAAATACGGCCCACACACACACACGGCCCACACACACACGGCCCCCACACACACGGCCCACACACACACACGGCCCACACACACGGCCCACACACACGGCCCACACACACACACACACGGCCCACAAACACGGCCCACACACACACACACACACGGCCCACATACACACACGGCCCCCACACACACACACACGGCCCACACACACACACACACGGCCCATACACACACACACGGCCAACACACACGGGCCCACACACACACACACGGCCCACACACACGGCCCACACACACACACACGGCCCACACACAAACACACGGCCCACACACACACGGCCCACACACACACGGCCCACACACACACACGGCCCACACACACACACACACACAAACACGGCCCACACACACACACACGGCCCACACACACACACGGCCCACACACACACGGCCCACACACACACACGGCACCCACACACACACACACACACACACGGCCCACACACACACACACGGCCCACACACACGGCCCACACACACACACACACGGCCCACACACACACACACGGCCCACACACACACACACACGGCCCACACACACACACACACACGGCCCACACACACACACACACACATGGCCCACACACACACACGGCCCACACACGCACGGCCCACACACACACACACGGCCCACACACACACGGCCCACACACACACTTACACATACGGCCCGCCCACACACACGGCCCACACACACACACACACGGCCCACACACACGGCCCACACACACACACGGCCCACACACACAGCGCCCACACACACACGGCCCACACACACACACACGGCCCACACACACACACACGGCCCCAACACACACACACTGCCCACACACACGGCCTACACACACACGGCACCCACACACACACACGGCCCACACACGGCACACACGGCACACACACGGCCCACACGGCCCACACACACACACGGCCCACACACACACACACGGCCCACACACACACACACGGCCCACACACACACACACACGGCCCACACACACGGCCCACACACACACACGGCCCACACACACACACACACACACACCGCCCACACACACACACACGGCTCACACACACACACGGCCCACACACACGGCCCACACACACACACACACGGCCCCACACACACACACACGGCCCCAACACACACACACTGCCCACACACACGGCCTACACACACACGGCACCCACACACACACACGGCCCACACACGGCACACACGGCACACACACGGCCCACACGGCCCACACACACACACGGCCCACACACACACACACGGCCCCCACACACACACACGGCCCACACACACACACACACGGCCCACACACACACACGGCCCACACACACACACACACACACACCGCCCACACACACACACACGGCCCACACACACACACGGCCCACACACACGGCCCACACACACACACACACACACGGCCCGCGCACACACACACGGCCCGCACACACACACACGGCCCGCACACACACACGGCCCACACACACGGCCCACACACACACGGCTTACACACACACGGCCCACACACACACACGGCCCCCCCACACACGGCACACACACACACGGCCCACACACACACACACGGCCCCCCCACACACACATGGCCCACACACACACACAGACGCCCCCCCCACACACACACACACACGGCCCACACACACACACACACGGCCCACACACACACACACACGGCCCACACACACACACGGCCCCCACACACACGGCACACTCACACGGCCCACACACACACACACGGCCCACACACACACGGCCCACACACACACACACACGGCCCACACACACACACATGGCCCACACACACACACACGGCCCACACACACACATACACGGCCCACACACACACCCACACACACGGCCCGCCCATACACACACACGGCCCACACACGGCACACACACACAAACGGCCCACACACACGGCGCCCACACACACACGGCCCCCACACACACACGGCCCACACACGGCCCACACACACACACGGCCCACACACACACACGGCCCCCCCACACACACGGCCCACACACACACGGCCTACACACACACGGCCCACACACACACGGCCCACACACGGCACACACACGGCCCACACGGCCCACACACACACACGGCCCACACACAAACACACGGCCCACACTCACACGGCCCACACAGACACACACACACGGCCCCCCACACACACACACACACGGCCCTCACACACAGACACGGCCCACACACACACACGGCCCCCCACACACACACACACACGGCCCCCACACACACGGCCCGCTCACACACACGGCCCGCGCACACACACACGGCCCGCACACACACACACGGCCCGCACACACACACGGCTCGCACACACACACACGGCCCACACACACACACACGGCCCCCCCCCCACACACGGCCCACACACACACACGGCCCCCCCACACACGGCACACACACACACGGCCCACACACACACACACACACACGGCCCCCACACACACACATGGCCCCCCCACACACACACACAGACGGCCCCCCCACACACACACACACACGGCCCACACACACACACACACGGCCCACACACACACACACACGGCCCACACACACACACGGCCCCCACACACACGGCCCCCACACACACACGGCCCCCACACACACACACGGCCCACACACACACGGCCCAAACACACACAAACACGGCCCACACACACACACACGGCCCACACACACACACACGGCCCACACACACACACACACACGGCCCACACACACACACACACATGGCCCACACACACACGGCCCACACACGCACGGCCCACACACACACACACGGCCCACACACACACGGCCCACACACACACTTACACATACGGCCCGCCCACACACACGGCCCACACACACACACGGCCCACACACACGGCCCACACACACACACGGCCCACACACACAGCGCCCACACACACACGGCCCACACACACACACACGGCCCACACACACACACACGGCCCCAACACACACACACTGCCCACACACACGGCCTACACACACACGGCACCCACACACACACACGGCCCACACACGGCACACACGGCACACACACGGCCCACACGGCCCACACACACACACGGCCCACACACACACACACGGCCCACACACACACACACGGCCCACACACACACACACACGGCCCACACACACGGCCCACACACACACACGGCCCACACACACACACACACACCGCCCACACACACACACACGGCCCACACACGCACACGGCCCACACACACGGCCCACACACACACACACACACACGGCCCACACACACACACACGGCCCCAACACACACACACTGCCCACACACACGGCCTACACACACACGGCACCCACACACACACACGGCCCACACACGGCACACACGGCACACACACGGCCCACACGGCCCACACACACACACGGCCCACACACACACACACGGCCCCCACACACACACACGGCCCACACACACACACACACGGCCCACACACACGGCCCACACACACACACGGCCCACACACACACACACACACACACCGCCCACACACACACACACGGCCCACACACACACACGGCCCACACACACGGCCCACACACACACACACACACACGGCCCGCGCACACACACACGGCCCGCACACACACACACGGCCCGCACACACACACGGCCCACACACACGGCCCACACACACACGGCTTACACACACACGGCCCACACACACACACGGCCCCCCCACACACGGCACACACACACACGGCCCACACACACACACACGGCCCCCCCACACACACATGGCCCACACACACACACAGACGCCCCCCCCACACACACACACACACGGCCCACACACACACACGGCCCACACACACACACACGGCCCACACACACACACGGCCCCCACACACACGGCACACTCACACGGCCCACACACACACACACGGCCCACACACACACGGCCCACACACACACACACACACATGGCCCACACACACACACATGGCCCACACACACACACACGGCCCACACACACACATACACGGCCCACACACACACCCACACACACGGCCCGCCCATACACACACACGGCCCACACACGGCACACACACACAAACGGCCCACACACACGGCGCCCACACACACACGGCCCCCACACACACACGGCCCACACACGGCCCACACACACACACGGCCCACACACACACACGGCCCCCCCACACACACGGCCCACACACACACGGCCTACACACACACGGCCCACACACACACGGCCCACACACGGCACACACACGGCCCACACGGCCCACACACACACACGGCCCACACACAAACACACGGCCCACACTCACACGGCCCACACAGACACACACACACGGCCCCCACACACACACACACACGGCCCTCACACACAGACACGGCCCACACACACACACGGCCCCCCACACACACACACACACGGCCCCCACACACACGGCCCGCTCACACACACGGCCCGCGCACACACACACGGCCCGCACACACACACACGGCCCGCACACACACACGGCTCGCACACACACACACGGCCCACACACACACACACGGCCCCCCCCACACACGGCCCACACACACACACGGCCCCCCCACACACGGCACACACACGGCCCACACACACACACAAACACACGGCCCCCACACACACACATGGCCCCCCCACACACACACACAGACGGCCCCCCCACACACACACACACACGGCCCACACACACACACACACGGCCCACACACACACACACACACGGCCCCCACACACACACGGCCCCCACACACACGGCCCCCACACACACACGGCCCCCACACACACACACGGCCCACACACACACGGCCCAAACACACACAAACACGGCCCACACACACACACACGGCCCACACACACACACACGGCCCACACACACACACACACGGCCCACACACACACACACACATGGCCCACACACACACGGCCCACACACGCACGGCCCACACACACACACACGGCCCACACACACACGGCCCACACACACACTTACACATACGGCCCGCCCACACACACGGCCCACACACACACACACGGCCCACACACACGGCCCACACACACACACGGCCCACACACACAGCGCCCACACACTAACGGCCCACACACACACACACGGCCCACACACACACACACGGCCCCAACACACACACACTGCCCACACACACGGCCTACACACACACGGCACCCACACACACACACGGCCCACACACGGCACACACGGCACACACACGGCCCACACGGCCCACACACACACACGGCCCACACACACACACACGGCCCACACACACACACACGGCCCACACACACACACACACGGCCCACACACACGGCCCACACACACACACGGCCCACACACACACACACACACCGCCCACACACACACACACGGCCCACACACACACACGGCCCACACACACGGCCCACACACAAACACACACACACGGCCCACACACACACACACGGCCCCAACACACACACACTGCCCACACACACGGCCTACACACACACGGCACCCACACACACACACGGCCCACACACGGCACACACGGCACACACACGGCCCACACGGCCCACACACACACACGGCCCACACACACACACACGGCCCACACACACACACACGGCCCACACACACGGCCCACACACACGGCCCACACACACACACGGCCCACACACACACACACACACACACCGCCCACACACACACACACGGCCCACACACACACACGGCCCACACACACGGCCCACACACACACACACACACACGGCCCGCGCACACACACACGGCCCGCACACACACACACGGCCCGCACACACACACGGCCCACACACACGGCCCACACACACACGGCTTACACACACACGGCCCACACACACACACGGCCCCCCCACACACGGCACACACACACACGGCCCACACACACACACACGGCCCCCCCACACACACATGGCCCACACACACACACAGACGCCCCCCCCCCCCACACACACACACACGGCCCACACACACACACACACGGCCCACACACACACACACACGGCCCACACACACACACGGCCCCCCACACACACGGCACACTCACACGGCCCACACACACACACACGGCCCACACACACACGGCCCACACACACACACACACACACGGCCCACACACACACACATGGCCCACACACACACACACGGCCCACACACACACATACACGGCCCACACACACACCCACACACACGGCCCGCCCATACACACACACGGCCCACACACGGCACACACACACAAACGGCCCACACACACGGCGCCCACACACACACGGCCCCCACACACACACGGCCCACACACGGCCCACACACACACACGGCCCACACACACACACGGCCCCCCCACACACACGGCCCACACACACACGGCCTACACACACACGGCCCACACACACACGGCCCACACACGGCACACACACGGCCCACACGGCCCACACACACACACGGCCCACACACAAACACACGGCCCACACTCACACGGCCCACACAGACACACACACACGGCCCCCACACACACACACACACGGCCCTCACACACAGACACGGCCCACACACACACACGGCCCCCCACACACACACACACACGGCCCCCACACACACGGCCCGCTCACACACACGGCCCGCGCACACACACACGGCCCGCACACACACACACAGCCCGCACACACACACGGCTCGCACACACACACACGGCCCACACACACACACACGGCCCCCCCACACACGGCCCACACACACACACGGCCCCCCCACACACGGCACACACACACACGGCCCACACACACACACACACGGCCCCCACACACACACATGGCCCCCCCACACACACACACAGACGGCCCCCCCACACACACACACACACGGCCCACACACACACACACACGGCCCACACACACACACACACACGGCCCACACACACACACGGCCCCCACACACACGGCCCCCACACACACACGGCCCCCACACACACACACGGCCCACACACACACGGCCCAAACACACACAAACACGGCCCACACACACACACACGGCCCACACACACACACACGGCCCCCACACACACGGCCCACACACACACATGGCCCACACACACACACGGCCCACACACACGGCTCACACACACACGGCCCACACACACACACACACACACGGCCCACACACACGGCCCACACACACAGACACACGGCCCACACACACACTTGGCCCACACACACACGGCCCACACACACACACACACACGGCCCATACACACACACACGGCCAACACACACACACGGCCCACACACACACACACGGCCCACACACAAACACACACGGCCCACACACACACGGCCCACACACACACGGCCCCCACACACACACACACACACGGCCCACACACACGGCCCACACACACACACACGGCCCCCACACACACACATGGCCCCCCACACACACACACAGACAGCCCCCCCCCCCACACACACACGGCCCACACACACACACACACACGGCCCACACACAGACACACGGCCCACACACACACGGCCCCCACACACACGGCCCCCACACACACACGGCCCCAACACACACACACGGCCCACACACACACGGCCCACACACACACAAACACGGCCCACACACACACACACAGCCCACACACACACACACGGCCCCCACACACACGGCCCACACACACACGGCCCACACACACACACGGCCCACACACACGGCCCACACACACACACACACACGGCCCACACACACGGCCCACACACACAAACACACGGCCCACACACACACTTGGCCCACACACACACGGCCCACACACACACACACACGGCCTATACACACACACACGGCCAACACACACGGCCCACACACACACACATGGCCCACACACACACACGGCCCCCACACACACACGGCCAACACACACACATGGCCCACACACACACACGGCCCACACACATACACACACACACACACGGCCCCCACACACACACACACACGGCCCACACACACACACGGCCCCCCCACACACACACACACGGCCCCCACACACACACACGGCCCCCACGGCCCCACCCACACACACACGGCCCACACAAACACGGCCCACACGCACACGGCCCCCACACACACTGCCCCCACGCACACACACACGGCCCCTACACACACACGGCCCCACACACACACGGCCCACACACACACACGGCCCCCCCACACACACACACGGCCCCCACACACACACACACGGCCCCCACACACACACACACGGCCCCCACACACACACACACACACGGCCCCCCCACACACACACACGGCCCCCACACACGGCCCAAACACACACACACACGGCCCCCACACACACACACACGGCCCCCACACACACACATGGCCCCCACACACACACGGCCCACACACACACACACGGCCCACACACACACACACGGCCCCCACACACACACGGCCCCCACACACACACACACACACCGGCCCCACACACACACACGGCCCCCACGGCCCCCCCCACACACACACGGCCCACACAAACACGGCCGACACGCACACGGCCCCCACACACACGGCCCCCACGCACACACACACGGCCCCCACACAAACACACGGCCCCACACGCACACGGCCCCCACGCACACACACACGGCCCCCACACAAACACACGGCCCCACACACACACGGCCCCCACACACACACGGCCCCCCCACACACACACACGGCCCCCACACACACACACACGGCCCCCCCACACACACACACACACGTCCCCCACACACACACACACGGCCCCCCCCCACACACACACACGGCCCCCACACACACACACACACACACACACACACGGCCCACACACACGGCCCCCACACACACACACACACGGCCCCCACACACACACACACGGCCCCCACACACACACACACGGCCCCCACACACACACATGGCTCCCACACACACACGGCCCCCACACACACACACGGCCCCCACACACACACACGGCCCCCACACACACACACGGCCCCCACACACCCACACACACACGGCCCCCACACACTAACGGCCCCCACACACACACACACACGGCCCCCCCCCACACACACACACACACGGCCCACATACACACACACGGCCCACACACACACACACACACACGGCCCACACACACACACACACACACACACACGGCCCACACACACACACACACACACGGCCCACACACACACACACGGCCCACACACACACGGCCCACACACACACACACGGCCCACACACACGGCCCACACACACACACACGGCCCACACACACACACACACGGCCCACACACAAGGCCCACACACACACACACATGGCCCACACACATGGCCAACACATATACACACACGGCCCACACACGGCCCACACACACACACACGGCCCACACACACACACGGCCCACACACACACACACGGCCCACACACACACATACACACGGCCCACACACACACACACACGGCCCACACACACACACACGGCCCCCACACACACGGCCCACACACACACACGGCCCACACACACACACACGGCCCACACACACACGGCCCACACACACACAAATACGGCCCACACACACACACACGGCCCACACACACACGGCCCCCACACACACGGCCCACACACACACACGGCCCACACACACACACACGGCCCATACACACGGCCCACACACACACGGCCCACACACGGCCCACACACACGGCCCACACACACACACACACGGCCCACATACACACACGGCCCCCACACACACACACACACGGCCCACACACACACACACACGGCCCATACACACACACACGGCCAACACACACACACGGCCCACACACACACACACGGCCCACACACACGGCCCACACACACACACACGGCCCACACACACACACACGGCCCACACACACACGGCCCACACACACACGGCCCACACACACACACGGCCCACACACACACACACAAACACGGCCCACACACACACGGCCCACACACACACGGCCCACACACACACACGGCCCCCACACACACACACACACACACACGGCCCACACACACACACACGGCCCACACACACACACGGCCCACACACACACACACACGGCCCACACACACACACGGCCCACACACACACACACACGGCCCACACACACACACACACGGCCCACACACACACACACACATGGCCCACACACACACACGGCCCACACACACACGGCCCACACACACACTTACACATACGGCCCGCCCACACACACGGCCCACACACACACACACACACGGCCCACACACACGGCCCACACACACACACGGCCCACACACACAGCGCCCACACACACACGGCCCACACACACACACACGGCCCACACACACACACACGGCCCCAACACACACACACTGCCCACACACACGGCCTACACACACACGGCACCCACACACACACACACGGCCCACACACGGCACACACGGCACACACACGGCCCACACGGCCCACACAAACACACACGGCCCACACACACACACACGGCTCGCACACACACACACGGCCCCCCCACACACGGCACACACACACACGGCCCACACACACACACACACACGGCCCCCACACACACACATGGCCCCCCCACACACACACACAGACGGCCCCCCCCCCACACACACACACGGCCCACACACACACACACACGGCCCACACACACACACACACACGGCCCACACACACACACGGCCCCCACACACACGGCCCCCACACACACTCGGCCCCCACACACACACACGGCCCACACACACACGGCCCAAACACACACAAACACGGCCCACACACACACACACGGCCCACACACACACGGCCCCCACACACACGGCCCACACACACACATGGCCCACACACACACACGGCCCACACACACGGCTCACACACACACGGCCCACACACACACACACACACGGCCCACACACACGGCCCACACACACAGACACACGGCCCACACACACACTTGGCCCACACACACACGGCCCACACACACACACACACACGGCCCATACACACACACACGGCCAACACACACACACGGCCCACACACACACACACACGGCCCACACACAAACACACACGGCCCACACACACACGGCCCACACACACACGGCCCCCACACACACACACACACGGCCCACACACACGGCCCACACACACACACACGGCCCCCACACACACACATGGCCCCCCACACACACACACAGACAGCCCCCCCCCACACACACACACACGGCCCACACACACACACACACACGGCCCACACACAGACACACGGCCCACACACACACACGGCCCCCACACACACGGCCCCCACACACACACGGCCCCAACACACACACACGGCCCACACACACACGGCCCACACACACACAAACACGGCCCACACACACACACACAGCCCACACACACACACACGGCCCCCACACACACGGCCCACACACACACGGCCCACACACACACACGGCCCACACACACGGCCCACACACACACACACACATGGCCCACACACACGGCCCACACACACAAACACACGGCCCACACACACACTTGGCCCACACACACACGGCCCACACACACACACACACGGCCTATACACACACACACGGCCAACACACACGGCCCACACACACACACACGGCCCACACACACACACGGCCCCCACACACACACGGCCAACACACACACATGGCCCACACACACACACGGCCCACACACATACACACAAACACACACGGCCCACACACACACACACACACGGCCCACACACACACACGGCCCCCCCACACACACACACACGGCCCCCACACACACACACGGCCCCCACGGCCCCACCCACACACACACGGCCCACACAAACACGGCCCACACGCACACGGCCCCCACACACACTGCCCCCACGCACACACACACGGCCCCTACACACACACGGCCCCACACACACACGGCCCACACACACACACGGCCCCCCCACACACACACACGGCCCCCACACACACACACACGGCCCCCACACACACACTCACGGCCCCCACACACACACACACACACGGCCCCCCCACACACACACACGGCCCCCACACACGGCCCCCACACACACACACACGGCCCCCACACACACACACACGGCCCCCACACACACACATGGCCCCCACACACACACACGGCCCACACACACACACACGGCCCACACACACACACACGGCCCACACACACACACGGCCCCCACACACACACACACACGGCCCCCACACACACACGGCCCCCACGGCCCCCCCCACACACACACGGCCCACACAAACACGGCCGACACGCACACGGCCCCCACACACACGGCCCCCACGCACACACACACGGCCCCCACACAAACACACGGCCCCACACACACACGGCCCCCACGCACACACACACGGCCCCCACACAAACACACGGCCCCACACACACACGGCCCCCACACACACACGGCCCCCCCACACACACACACGGCCCCCACACACACACACACGGCCCCCCCACACACACACACACACGTCCCCCACACACACACACACGGCCCCCCCCACACACACACACGGCCCCCACACACACACACACACACACACGGCCCACACACACGGCCCCCACACACACACACACACGGCCCCCACACACACACACACGGCCCCCACACACACACACACGGCCCCCACACACACACATGGCCCCCACACACACACGGCCCCCACACACACACACGGCCCCCACACACACACACGGCCCCCACACACACACACGGCCCCCACACACACACACACACACGGCCCCCACACACTAACAGCCCCCACACACACACACACACGGCCCCCCCCCACACACACACACACACGGCCCACATACACACACACGTCCCACACACACACACACACACACGGCCCACACACACACACACACACACACACGGCCCACACACACACACACACACACGGCCCACACACACACACACGGCCCACACACACACGGCCCACACACACACGGCCCACACACACACACACGGCCCACACACACGGCCCACACACACACACACGGCCCACACACACACACACACGGCCCACACACAAGGCCCACACACACACACATGGCCCACACACATGGCCAACACATATACACACACGGCCCACACACGGCCCACACACACACACACGGCCCACACACACACACGGCCCACACACACACACACACACGGCCCACACACACACATACACACGGCCCCCACACACACACACGGCCCACACACACACACACGGCCCCCACACACACGGCCCACACACACACACGGCCCACACACATACACACGGCCCACACACACACGGCCCACACACACACAAATACGGCCCCCACACACACACACACACGGCCCACACACACACGGCCCCCACACACACGGCCCACACACACACACGGCCCACACACACACACACGGCCCACACACACGGCCCACACACACACGGCCCACACACACACACACACGGCCCACACACACGGCCCACACACACACACACACGGCCCACATACACACACGGCCCCCACACACACACACACGGCCCACACACACACACACACGGCCCATACACACACACACGGCCAACACACACACACGGCCCACACACACACACACGGCCCACACACACGGCCCACACACACACACACGGCCCACACACACACACACGGCCCACACACACACGGCCCACACACACACGGCCCACACACACACACACGGCCCACACACACACACACAAACACGGCCCACACACACACACACGGCCCACACACACGGCCCACACACACACGGCCCACACACACACACGGCCCCCACACACACACACACACACACGGCCCACACACACACACACGGCCCACACACACACACGGCCCACACACACACACACACGGCCCACACACACACACACACGGCCCACACACACACACACGGCCCACACACACACACACACGGCCCACACACACACACACATGGCCCACACACACACACGGCCCACACACACACGGCCCACACACACACACACGGCCCACACACACACGGCCCACACACACACTTACACATACGGCCCGCCCACACACACGGCCCACACACACACGGCCCACACACACGGCCCACACACACACACGGCCCACACACACAGCGCCCACACACACACGGCCCACACACACACACACGGCCCACACACACACACACGGCCCCAACACACACACACTGCCCACACACACGGCCTACACATACACGGCACCCACACACACACACGGCCCACACACGGCACACACGGCACACACACGGCCCACACGGCCCACACAAACACACACGGCCCACACACACACACACGGCCCACACACACACACACGGCCCACACACACACACACACGGCCCACACACACGGCCCACACACACACACGGCCCACACACACACACACACACACGGCCCACACACACACACACGGCCCACACACACGGCCCACACACACACACACACACACACACGGCCCGCGCACACACACACGGCCCGCACACACACACACGGCCCGCACACACACACGGCCCACACACACGTCCCACACACACGGCCCACACACACACGGCTTACACACACACGGCCCACACACACGGCCCCCCCACACACGGCACACACACGGCCCACACACACACACACGGCCCCCCCACACACACATGGCCCACACACACACACACACGCCCCCCCCCCCACACACACACACGGCCCACACACACACACACTCGGCCCACACACACACACACACGGCCCACACACACACACGGCCCCCACACACACGGCACACTCACACGGCCCACACACACACACACGGCCCACACACACACGGCGCACACACACACACACACGGCCCACACACACACACATGGCCCACACACACACACACGGCCCACACACACACATACACGGCCCACACACACACCCACACACACGGCCCGCCCATACACACACACGGCCCACACACGGCCCACACACACGGCACACACACACAAACGGCCCACACACACACACGGCCCACACACGGCCCACACACACACACGGCCCACACACACACACGGCCCCCCCACACACACGGCCCACACACACACGGCCTACACACACACGGCCCACACACACACGGCCCACACACGGCACACACACGGCCCACACGGCCCACACACACGGCCCACACACAAACACACGGCCCACACTCACACGGCCCACACAGACACACACACACGGCCCCCACACACACACACGGCCCTCACACACAGACACGGCCCACACACACACACGGCCCCCCCCACACACACACACGGCCCCCACACACACGGCCCGCTCACACACACGGCCCGCGCACACACACACGGCCCGCACACACACACACGGCCCGCACACACACACGGCTCGCACACACACACATGGCCCACACACACACACACACGGCCCAAACACACACGGCCCACACACACGGCCCCCCCACACACGGCACACACACACACGGCCCACACACACACACACACACGGCCCCCACACACACACATGGCCCCCCCCACACACACACACAGACGGCCCCCCCACACACACACACACACGGCCCCCACACACACACACACGGCCCACACACACACACACACACACGGCCCACACACACACACGGCCCCCACACACACGGCCCCCACACACACACGGCCCCCACACACACACACGGCCCACACACACACGGCCCAAACACACACAAACACGGCCCACACACACACACACGGCCCACACACACACACACGGCCCCCACACACACGGCCCACACACACACATGGCCCACACACACACACGGCCCACACACACGGCTCACACACACACGGCCCACACACACACGGCCCACACACACGGCCCACACACACAGACACACGGCCCACACACACACTTGGCCCACACACACACGGCCCACACACACACACACACACACACACGGCCCATACACACACACACGGCCAACACACACACACGGCCCACACACACACACACGGCCCACACACACGGCCCACACACACACACACGGCCCACACACAAACACACACGGCCCACACACACACGGCCCACACACACACGGCCCACACACACACACGGCCCCCACACACACACACACACACACACACACGGCCCACACACACGGCCCAC
>NW_027443304.1:0-50137 GCF_048569485.1 Anomaloglossus baeobatrachus | reverse complement strand
AAATATCATCTCCACCAAACAGGACAAGCTTGCATCTGTTATAGTTTTGGAGAAAAATGTGTTCATTTCATGTATGCGCGAAATGCCTTAAAAATGGCTTTAAAATGGATTTGGAGCATGGAGACGATTATCTCGGGATTGCAAGATAACCAAACAAAACTTTTAGTGGATTTCTACTTATTTTATTAAATATCATCTCCACCAAACAGGACAAGCTTGCATCTGTTATAGTTTTGGAGAAAAATGTGTTCATTTCATGTATGCGCGAAATGCCTTAAAAATGGCTTTAAAATGGATTTGGAGCATGGAGACGATTATCTCGGGATTGCAAGATAACCAAACAAAACTTTTAGTGGATTTCTACTTATTTTATTAAATATCATCTCCACCAAACAGGACAAGCTTGCATCTGTTATAGTTTTGGAGAAAAATGTGTTCATTTCATGTATGCGCGAAATGCCTTAAAAATGGCTTTAAAATGGATTTGGAGCATGGAGACGATTATCTCGGGATTGCAAGATAACCAAACAAAACTTTTAGTGGATTTCTACTTATTTTATTAAATATCATCTCCACCAAACAGGACAAGCTTGCATCTGTTATAGTTTTGGAGAAAAATGTGTTCATTTCATGTATGCGCGAAATGCCTTAAAAATGGCTTTAAAATGGATTTGGAGCATGGAGACGATTATCTCGGGATTGCAAGATAACCAAACAAAACTTTTAGTGGATTTCTACTTATTTTATTAAATATCATCTCCACCAAACAGGACAAGCTTGCATCTGTTATAGTTTTGGAGAAAAATGTGTTCATTTCATGTATGCGCGAAATGCCTTAAAAATGGCTTTAAAATGGATTTGGAGCATGGAGACGATTATCTCGGGATTGCAAGATAACCAAACAAAACTTTTAGTGGATTTCTACTTATTTTATTAAATATCATCTCCACCAAACAGGACAAGCTTGCATCTGTTATAGTTTTGGAGAAAAATGTGTTCATTTCATGTATGCGCGAAATGCCTTAAAAATGGCTTTAAAATGGATTTGGAGCATGGAGACGATTATCTCGGGATTGCAAGATAACCAAACAAAACTTTTAGTGGATTTCTACTTATTTTATTAAATATCATCTCCACCAAACAGGACAAGCTTGCATCTGTTATAGTTTTGGAGAAAAATGTGTTCATTTCATGTATGCGCGAAATGCCTTAAAAATGGCTTTAAAATGGATTTGGAGCATGGAGACGATTATCTCGGGATTGCAAGATAACCAAACAAAACTTTTAGTGGATTTCTACTTATTTTATTAAATATCATCTCCACCAAACAGGACAAGCTTGCATCTGTTATAGTTTTGGAGAAAAATGTGTTCATTTCATGTATGCGCGAAATGCCTTAAAAATGGCTTTAAAATGGATTTGGAGCATGGAGACGATTATCTCGGGATTGCAAGATAACCAAACAAAACTTTTAGTGGATTTCTACTTATTTTATTAAATATCATCTCCACCAAACAGGACAAGCTTGCATCTGTTATAGTTTTGGAGAAAAATGTGTTCATTTCATGTATGCGCGAAATGCCTTAAAAATGGCTTTAAAATGGATTTGGAGCATGGAGACGATTATCTCGGGATTGCAAGATAACCAAACAAAACTTTTAGTGGATTTCTACTTATTTTATTAAATATCATCTCCACCAAACAGGACAAGCTTGCATCTGTTATAGTTTTGGAGAAAAATGTGTTCATTTCATGTATGCGCGAAATGCCTTAAAAATGGCTTTAAAATGGATTTGGAGCATGGAGACGATTATCTCGGGATTGCAAGATAACCAAACAAAACTTTTAGTGGATTTCTACTTATTTTATTAAATATCATCTCCACCAAACAGGACAAGCTTGCATCTGTTATAGTTTTGGAGAAAAATGTGTTCATTTCATGTATGCGCGAAATGCCTTAAAAATGGCTTTAAAATGGATTTGGAGCATGGAGACGATTATCTCGGGATTGCAAGATAACCAAACAAAACTTTTAGTGGATTTCTACTTATTTTATTAAATATCATCTCCACCAAACAGGACAAGCTTGCATCTGTTATAGTTTTGGAGAAAAATGTGTTCATTTCATGTATGCGCGAAATGCCTTAAAAATGGCTTTAAAATGGATTTGGAGCATGGAGACGATTATCTCGGGATTGCAAGATAACCAAACAAAACTTTTAGTGGATTTCTACTTATTTTATTAAATATCATCTCCACCAAACAGGACAAGCTTGCATCTGTTATAGTTTTGGAGAAAAATGTGTTCATTTCATGTATGCGCGAAATGCCTTAAAAATGGCTTTAAAATGGATTTGGAGCATGGAGACGATTATCTCGGGATTGCAAGATAACCAAACAAAACTTTTAGTGGATTTCTACTTATTTTATTAAATATCATCTCCACCAAACAGGACAAGCTTGCATCTGTTATAGTTTTGGAGAAAAATGTGTTCATTTCATGTATGCGCGAAATGCCTTAAAAATGGCTTTAAAATGGATTTGGAGCATGGAGACGATTATCTCGGGATTGCAAGATAACCAAACAAAACTTTTAGTGGATTTCTACTTATTTTATTAAATATCATCTCCACCAAACAGGACAAGCTTGCATCTGTTATAGTTTTGGAGAAAAATGTGTTCATTTCATGTATGCGCGAAATGCCTTAAAAATGGCTTTAAAATGGATTTGGAGCATGGAGACGATTATCTCGGGATTGCAAGATAACCAAACAAAACTTTTAGTGGATTTCTACTTATTTTATTAAATATCATCTCCACCAAACAGGACAAGCTTGCATCTGTTATAGTTTTGGAGAAAAATGTGTTCATTTCATGTATGCGCGAAATGCCTTAAAAATGGCTTTAAAATGGATTTGGAGCATGGAGACGATTATCTCGGGATTGCAAGATAACCAAACAAAACTTTTAGTGGATTTCTACTTATTTTATTAAATATCATCTCCACCAAACAGGACAAGCTTGCATCTGTTATAGTTTTGGAGAAAAATGTGTTCATTTCATGTATGCGCGAAATGCCTTAAAAATGGCTTTAAAATGGATTTGGAGCATGGAGACGATTATCTCGGGATTGCAAGATAACCAAACAAAACTTTTAGTGGATTTCTACTTATTTTATTAAATATCATCTCCACCAAACAGGACAAGCTTGCATCTGTTATAGTTTTGGAGAAAAATGTGTTCATTTCATGTATGCGCGAAATGCCTTAAAAATGGCTTTAAAATGGATTTGGAGCATGGAGACGATTATCTCGGGATTGCAAGATAACCAAACAAAACTTTTAGTGGATTTCTACTTATTTTATTAAATATCATCTCCACCAAACAGGACAAGCTTGCATCTGTTATAGTTTTGGAGAAAAATGTGTTCATTTCATGTATGCGCGAAATGCCTTAAAAATGGCTTTAAAATGGATTTGGAGCATGGAGACGATTATCTCGGGATTGCAAGATAACCAAACAAAACTTTTAGTGGATTTCTACTTATTTTATTAAATATCATCTCCACCAAACAGGACAAGCTTGCATCTGTTATAGTTTTGGAGAAAAATGTGTTCATTTCATGTATGCGCGAAATGCCTTAAAAATGGCTTTAAAATGGATTTGGAGCATGGAGACGATTATCTCGGGATTGCAAGATAACCAAACAAAACTTTTAGTGGATTTCTACTTATTTTATTAAATATCATCTCCACCAAACAGGACAAGCTTGCATCTGTTATAGTTTTGGAGAAAAATGTGTTCATTTCATGTATGCGCGAAATGCCTTAAAAATGGCTTTAAAATGGATTTGGAGCATGGAGACGATTATCTCGGGATTGCAAGATAACCAAACAAAACTTTTAGTGGATTTCTACTTATTTTATTAAATATCATCTCCACCAAACAGGACAAGCTTGCATCTGTTATAGTTTTGGAGAAAAATGTGTTCATTTCATGTATGCGCGAAATGCCTTAAAAATGGCTTTAAAATGGATTTGGAGCATGGAGACGATTATCTCGGGATTGCAAGATAACCAAACAAAACTTTTAGTGGATTTCTACTTATTTTATTAAATATCATCTCCACCAAACAGGACAAGCTTGCATCTGTTATAGTTTTGGAGAAAAATGTGTTCATTTCATGTATGCGCGAAATGCCTTAAAAATGGCTTTAAAATGGATTTGGAGCATGGAGACGATTATCTCGGGATTGCAAGATAACCAAACAAAACTTTTAGTGGATTTCTACTTATTTTATTAAATATCATCTCCACCAAACAGGACAAGCTTGCATCTGTTATAGTTTTGGAGAAAAATGTGTTCATTTCATGTATGCGCGAAATGCCTTAAAATGGCTTTAAAATGGATTTGGAGCATGGAGACGATTATCTCGGGATTGCAAGATAACCAAACAAAACTTTTAGTGGATTTCTACTTATTTTATTAAATATCATCTCCACCAAACAGGACAAGCTTGCATCTGTTATAGTTTTGGAGAAAAATGTGTTCATTTCATGTATGCGCGAAATGCCTTAAAAATGGCTTTAAAATGGATTTGGAGCATGGAGACGATTATCTCGGGATTGCAAGATAACCAAACAAAACTTTTAGTGGATTTCTACTTATTTTATTAAATATCATCTCCACCAAACAGGACAAGCTTGCATCTGTTATAGTTTTGGAGAAAAATGTGTTCATTTCATGTATGCGCGAAATGCCTTAAAAATGGCTTTAAAATGGATTTGGAGCATGGAGACGATTATCTCGGGATTGCAAGATAACCAAACAAAACTTTTAGTGGATTTCTACTTATTTTATTAAATATCATCTCCACCAAACAGGACAAGCTTGCATCTGTTATAGTTTTGGAGAAAAATGTGTTCATTTCATGTATGCGCGAAATGCCTTAAAAATGGCTTTAAAATGGATTTGGAGCATGGAGACGATTATCTCGGGATTGCAAGATAACCAAACAAAACTTTTAGTGGATTTCTACTTATTTTATTAAATATCATCTCCACCAAACAGGACAAGCTTGCATCTGTTATAGTTTTGGAGAAAAATGTGTTCATTTCATGTATGCGCGAAATGCCTTAAAAATGGCTTTAAAATGGATTTGGAGCATGGAGACGATTATCTCGGGATTGCAAGATAACCAAACAAAACTTTTAGTGGATTTCTACTTATTTTATTAAATATCATCTCCACCAAACAGGACAAGCTTGCATCTGTTATAGTTTTGGAGAAAAATGTGTTCATTTCATGTATGCGCGAAATGCCTTAAAAATGGCTTTAAAATGGATTTGGAGCATGGAGACGATTATCTCGGGATTGCAAGATAACCAAACAAAACTTTTAGTGGATTTCTACTTATTTTATTAAATATCATCTCCACCAAACAGGACAAGCTTGCATCTGTTATAGTTTTGGAGAAAAATGTGTTCATTTCATGTATGCGCGAAATGCCTTAAAAATGGCTTTAAAATGGATTTGGAGCATGGAGACGATTATCTCGGGATTGCAAGATAACCAAACAAAACTTTTAGTGGATTTCTACTTATTTTATTAAATATCATCTCCACCAAACAGGACAAGCTTGCATCTGTTATAGTTTTGGAGAAAAATGTGTTCATTTCATGTATGCGCGAAATGCCTTAAAAATGGCTTTAAAATGGATTTGGAGCATGGAGACGATTATCTCGGGATTGCAAGATAACCAAACAAAACTTTTAGTGGATTTTCTACTTATTTTATTAAATATCATCTCCACCAAACAGGACAAGCTTGCATCTGTTATAGTTTTGGAGAAAAATGTGTTCATTTCATGTATGCGCGAAATGCCTTAAAAATGGCTTTAAAATGGATTTGGAGCATGGAGACGATTATCTCGGGATTGCAAGATAACCAAACAAAACTTTTAGTGGATTTCTACTTATTTTATTAAATATCATCTCCACCAAACAGGACAAGCTTGCATCTGTTATAGTTTTGGAGAAAAATGTGTTCATTTCATGTATGCGCGAAATGCCTTAAAAATGGCTTTAAAATGGATTTGGAGCATGGAGACGATTATCTCGGGATTGCAAGATAACCAAACAAAACTTTTAGTGGATTTCTACTTATTTTATTAAATATCATCTCCACCAAACAGGACAAGCTTGCATCTGTTATAGTTTTGGAGAAAAATGTGTTCATTTCATGTATGCGCGAAATGCCTTAAAAATGGCTTTAAAATGGATTTGGAGCATGGAGACGATTATCTCGGGATTGCAAGATAACCAAACAAAACTTTTAGTGGATTTCTACTTATTTTATTAAATATCATCTCCACCAAACAGGACAAGCTTGCATCTGTTATAGTTTTGGAGAAAAATGTGTTCATTTCATGTATGCGCGAAATGCCTTAAAAATGGCTTTAAAATGGATTTGGAGCATGGAGACGATTATCTCGGGATTGCAAGATAACCAAACAAAACTTTTAGTGGATTTCTACTTATTTTATTAAATATCATCTCCACCAAACAGGACAAGCTTGCATCTGTTATAGTTTTGGAGAAAAATGTGTTCATTTCATGTATGCGCGAAATGCCTTAAAAATGGCTTTAAAATGGATTTGGAGCATGGAGACGATTATCTCGGGATTGCAAGATAACCAAACAAAACTTTTAGTGGATTTCTACTTATTTTATTAAATATCATCTCCACCAAACAGGACAAGCTTGCATCTGTTATAGTTTTGGAGAAAAATGTGTTCATTTCATGTATGCGCGAAATGCCTTAAAAATGGCTTTAAAATGGATTTGGAGCATGGAGACGATTATCTCGGGATTGCAAGATAACCAAACAAAACTTTTAGTGGATTTCTACTTATTTTATTAAATATCATCTCCACCAAACAGGACAAGCTTGCATCTGTTATAGTTTTGGAGAAAAATGTGTTCATTTCATGTATGCGCGAAATGCCTTAAAAATGGCTTTAAAATGGATTTGGAGCATGGAGACGATTATCTCGGGATTGCAAGATAACCAAACAAAACTTTTAGTGGATTTCTACTTATTTTATTAAATATCATCTCCACCAAACAGGACAAGCTTGCATCTGTTATAGTTTTGGAGAAAAATGTGTTCATTTCATGTATGCGCGAAATGCCTTAAAAATGGCTTTAAAATGGATTTGGAGCATGGAGACGATTATCTCGGGATTGCAAGATAACCAAACAAAACTTTTAGTGGATTTCTACTTATTTTATTAAATATCATCTCCACCAAACAGGACAAGCTTGCATCTGTTATAGTTTTGGAGAAAAATGTGTTCATTTCATGTATGCGCGAAATGCCTTAAAAATGGCTTTAAAATGGATTTGGAGCATGGAGACGATTATCTCGGGATTGCAAGATAACCAAACAAAACTTTTAGTGGATTTCTACTTATTTTATTAAATATCATCTCCACCAAACAGGACAAGCTTGCATCTGTTATAGTTTTGGAGAAAAATGTGTTCATTTCATGTATGCGCGAAATGCCTTAAAAATGGCTTTAAAATGGATTTGGAGCATGGAGACGATTATCTCGGGATTGCAAGATAACCAAACAAAACTTTTAGTGGATTTCTACTTATTTTATTAAATATCATCTCCACCAAACAGGACAAGCTTGCATCTGTTATAGTTTTGGAGAAAAATGTGTTCATTTCATGTATGCGCGAAATGCCTTAAAAATGGCTTTAAAATGGATTTGGAGCATGGAGACGATTATCTCGGGATTGCAAGATAACCAAACAAAACTTTTAGTGGATTTCTACTTATTTTATTAAATATCATCTCCACCAAACAGGACAAGCTTGCATCTGTTATAGTTTTGGAGAAAAATGTGTTCATTTCATGTATGCGCGAAATGCCTTAAAAATGGCTTTAAAATGGATTTGGAGCATGGAGACGATTATCTCGGGATTGCAAGATAACCAAACAAAACTTTTAGTGGATTTCTACTTATTTTATTAAATATCATCTCCACCAAACAGGACAAGCTTGCATCTGTTATAGTTTTGGAGAAAAATGTGTTCATTTCATGTATGCGCGAAATGCCTTAAAAATGGCTTTAAAATGGATTTGGAGCATGGAGACGATTATCTCGGGATTGCAAGATAACCAAACAAAACTTTTAGTGGATTTCTACTTATTTTATTAAATATCATCTCCACCAAACAGGACAAGCTTGCATCTGTTATAGTTTTGGAGAAAAATGTGTTCATTTCATGTATGCGCGAAATGCCTTAAAAATGGCTTTAAAATGGATTTGGAGCATGGAGACGATTATCTCGGGATTGCAAGATAACCAAACAAAACTTTTAGTGGATTTCTACTTATTTTATTAAATATCATCTCCACCAAACAGGACAAGCTTGCATCTGTTATAGTTTTGGAGAAAAATGTGTTCATTTCATGTATGCGCGAAATGCCTTAAAAATGGCTTTAAATGGATTTGGAGCATGGAGACGATTATCTCGGGATTGCAAGATAACCAAACAAAACTTTTAGTGGATTTCTACTTATTTTATTAAATATCATCTCCACCAAACAGGACAAGCTTGCATCTGTTATAGTTTTGGAGAAAAATGTGTTCATTTCATGTATGCGCGAAATGCCTTAAAAATGGCTTTAAAATGGATTTGGAGCATGGAGACGATTATCTCGGGATTGCAAGATAACCAAACAAAACTTTTAGTGGATTTCTACTTATTTTATTAAATATCATCTCCACCAAACAGGACAAGCTTGCATCTGTTATAGTTTTGGAGAAAAATGTGTTCATTTCATGTATGCGCGAAATGCCTTAAAAATGGCTTTAAAATGGATTTGGAGCATGGAGACGATTATCTCGGGATTGCAAGATAACCAAACAAAACTTTTAGTGGATTTCTACTTATTTTATTAAATATCATCTCCACCAAACAGGACAAGCTTGCATCTGTTATAGTTTTGGAGAAAAATGTGTTCATTTCATGTATGCGCGAAATGCCTTAAAAATGGCTTTAAAATGGATTTGGAGCATGGAGACGATTATCTCGGGATTGCAAGATAACCAAACAAAACTTTTAGTGGATTTCTACTTATTTTATTAAATATCATCTCCACCAAACAGGACAAGCTTGCATCTGTTATAGTTTTGGAGAAAAATGTGTTCATTTCATGTATGCGCGAAATGCCTTAAAAATGGCTTTAAAATGGATTTGGAGCATGGAGACGATTATCTCGGGATTGCAAGATAACCAAACAAAACTTTTAGTGGATTTCTACTTATTTTATTAAATATCATCTCCACCAAACAGGACAAGCTTGCATCTGTTATAGTTTTGGAGAAAAATGTGTTCATTTCATGTATGCGCGAAATGCCTTAAAAATGGCTTTAAAATGGATTTGGAGCATGGAGACGATTATCTCGGGATTGCAAGATAACCAAACAAAACTTTTAGTGGATTTCTACTTATTTTATTAAATATCATCTCCACCAAACAGGACAAGCTTGCATCTGTTATAGTTTTGGAGAAAAATGTGTTCATTTCATGTATGCGCGAAATGCCTTAAAAATGGCTTTAAAATGGATTTGGAGCATGGAGACGATTATCTCGGGATTGCAAGATAACCAAACAAAACTTTTTAGTGGATTTCTACTTATTTTATTAAATATCATCTCCACCAAACAGGACAAGCTTGCATCTGTTATAGTTTTGGAGAAAAATGTGTTCATTTCATGTATGCGCGAAATGCCTTAAAAATGGCTTTAAAATGGATTTGGAGCATGGAGACGATTATCTCGGGATTGCAAGATAACCAAACAAAACTTTTAGTGGATTTCTACTTATTTTATTAAATATCATCTCCACCAAACAGGACAAGCTTGCATCTGTTATAGTTTTGGAGAAAAATGTGTTCATTTCATGTATGCGCGAAATGCCTTAAAAATGGCTTTAAAATGGATTTGGAGCATGGAGACGATTATCTCGGATTGCAAGATAACCAAACAAAACTTTTAGTGGATTTCTACTTATTTTATTAAATATCATCTCCACCAAACAGGACAAGCTTGCATCTGTTATAGTTTTGGAGAAAAATGTGTTCATTTCATGTATGCGCGAAATGCCTTAAAAATGGCTTTAAAATGGATTTGGAGCATGGAGACGATTATCTCGGGATTGCAAGATAACCAAACAAAACTTTTAGTGGATTTCTACTTATTTTATTAAATATCATCTCCACCAAACAGGACAAGCTTGCATCTGTTATAGTTTTGGAGAAAAATGTGTTCATTTCATGTATGCGCGAAATGCCTTAAAAATGGCTTTAAAATGGATTTGGAGCATGGAGACGATTATCTCGGGATTGCAAGATAACCAAACAAAACTTTTAGTGGATTTCTACTTATTTTATTAAATATCATCTCCACCAAACAGGACAAGCTTGCATCTGTTATAGTTTTGGAGAAAAATGTGTTCATTTCATGTATGCGCGAAATGCCTTAAAAATGGCTTTAAAATGGATTTGGAGCATGGAGACGATTATCTCGGGATTGCAAGATAACCAAACAAAACTTTTAGTGGATTTCTACTTATTTTATTAAATATCATCTCCACCAAACAGGACAAGCTTGCATCTGTTATAGTTTTGGAGAAAAATGTGTTCATTTCATGTATGCGCGAAATGCCTTAAAAATGGCTTTAAAATGGATTTGGAGCATGGAGACGATTATCTCGGGATTGCAATATAACCAAACAAAACGTTTAGTGGATTTCTACTTATTTTATTAAATATCATCTCCACCAAACAGGACAAGCTTGCATCTGTTATAGTTTTGGAGAAAAATGTGTTCATTTCATGTATGCGCGAAATGCCTTAAAAATGGCTTTAAAATGGATTTGGAGCATGGAGACGATTATCTCGGGATTGCAAGATAACCAAACAAAACTTTTAGTGGATTTCTACTTATTTTATTAAATATCATCTCCACCAAACAGGACAAGCTTGCATCTGTTATAGTTTTGGAGAAAAATGTGTTCATTTCATGTATGCGCGAAATGCCTTAAAAATGGCTTTAAAATGGATTTGGAGCATGGAGACGATTATCTCGGGATTGCAAGATAACCAAACAAAACTTTTAGTGGATTTCTACTTATTTTATTAAATATCATCTCCACCAAACAGGACAAGCTTGCATCTGTTATAGTTTTGGAGAAAAATGTGTTCATTTCATGTATGCGCGAAATGCCTTAAAAATGGCTTTAAAATGGATTTGGAGCATGGAGACGATTATCTCGGGATTGCAAGATAACCAAACAAAACTTTTAGTGGATTTCTACTTATTTTATTAAATATCATCTCCACCAAACAGGACAAGCTTGCATCTGTTATAGTTTTGGAGAAAAATGTGTTCATTTCATGTATGCGCGAAATGCCTTAAAAATGGCTTTAAAATGGATTTGGAGCATGGAGACGATTATCTCGGGATTGCAAGATAACCAAACAAAACTTTTAGTGGATTTCTACTTATTTTATTAAATATCATCTCCACCAAACAGGACAAGCTTGCATCTGTTATAGTTTTGGAGAAAAATGTGTTCATTTCATGTATGCGCGAAATGCCTTAAAAATGGCTTTAAAATGGATTTGGAGCATGGAGACGATTATCTCGGGATTGCAAGATAACCAAACAAAACTTTTAGTGGATTTCTACTTATTTTATTAAATATCATCTCCACCAAACAGGACAAGCTTGCATCTGTTATAGTTTTGGAGAAAAATGTGTTCATTTCATGTATGCGCGAAATGCCTTAAAAATGGCTTTAAAATGGATTTGGAGCATGGAGACGATTATCTCGGGATTGCAAGATAACCAAACAAAACTTTTAGTGGATTTCTACTTATTTTATTAAATATCATCTCCACCAAACAGGACAAGCTTGCATCTGTTATAGTTTTGGAGAAAAATGTGTTCATTTCATGTATGCGCGAAATGCCTTAAAAATGGCTTTAAAATGGATTTGGAGCATGGAGACGATTATCTCGGGATTGCAAGATAACCAAACAAAACTTTTAGTGGATTTCTACTTATTTTATTAAATATCATCTCCACCAAACAGGACAAGCTTGCATCTGTTATAGTTTTGGAGAAAAATGTGTTCATTTCATGTATGCGCGAAATGCCTTAACAATGGCTTTAAAATGGATTTGGAGCATGGAGACGATTATCTCGGGATTGCAAGATAACCAAACAAAACTTTTAGTGGATTTCTACTTATTTTATTAAATATCATCTCCACCAAACAGGACAAGCTTGCATCTGTTATAGTTTTGGAGAAAAATGTGTTCATTTCATGTATGCGCGAAATGCCTTAAAAATGGCTTTAAAATGGATTTGGAGCATGGAGACGATTATCTCGGGATTGCAATATAACCAAACAAAACTTTTAGTGGATTTCTACTTATTTTATTAAATATCATCTCCACCAAACAGGACAAGCTTGCATCTGTTATAGTTTTGGAGAAAAATGTGTTCATTTCATGTATGCGCGAAATGCCTTAAAAATGGCTTTAAAATGGATTTGGAGCATGGAGACGATTATCTCGGGATTGCAATATAACCAAACAAAACTTTTAGTGGATTTCTACTTATTTTATTAAATATCATCTCCACCAAACAGGACAAGCTTGCATCTGTTATAGTTTTGGAGAAAAATGTGTTCATTTCATGTATGCGCGAAATGCCTTAAAAATGGCTTTAAAATGGATTTGGAGCATGGAGACGATTATCTCGGGATTGCAAGATAACCAAACAAAACTTTTAGTGGATTTCTACTTATTTTATTAAATATCATCTCCACCAAACAGGACAAGCTTGCATCTGTTATAGTTTTGGAGAAAAATGTGTTCATTTCATGTATGCGCGAAATGCCTTAAAAATGGCTTTAAAATGGATTTGGAGCATGGAGACGATTATCTCGGGATTGCAAGATAACCAAACAAAACTTTTAGTGGATTTCTACTTATTTTATTAAATATCATCTCCACCAAACAGGACAAGCTTGCATCTGTTATAGTTTTGGAGAAAAATGTGTTCATTTCATGTATGCGCGAAATGCCTTAAAAATGGCTTTAAAATGGATTTGGAGCATGGAGACGATTATCTCGGGATTGCAAGATAACCAAACAAAACTTTTAGTGGATTTCTACTTATTTTATTAAATATCATCTCCACCAAACAGGACAAGCTTGCATGTGTTATAGTTTTGGAGAAAAATGTGTTCATTTCATGTATGCGCGAAATGCCTTAAAAATGGCTTTAAAATGGATTTGGAGCATGGAGACGATTATCTCGGGATTGCAAGATAACCAAACAAAACTTTTAGTGGATTTCTACTTATTTTATTAAATATCATCTCCACCAAACAGGACAAGCTTGCATCTGTTATAGTTTTGGAGAAAAATGTGTTCATTTCATGTATGCGCGAAATGCCTTAAAAATGGCTTTAAAATGGATTTGGAGCATGGAGACGATTATCTCGGGATTGCAAGATAACCAAACAAAACTTTTAGTGGATTTCTACTTATTTTATTAAATATCATCTCCACCAAACAGGACAAGCTTGCATCTGTTATAGTTTTGGAGAAAAATGTGTTCATTTCATGTATGCGCGAAATGCCTTAAAAATGGCTTTAAAATGGATTTGGAGCATGGAGACGATTATCTCGGGATTGCAATATAACCAAACAAAACTTTTAGTGGATTTCTACTTATTTTATTAAATATCATCTCCACCAAACAGGACAAGCTTGCATCTGTTATAGTTTTGGAGAAAAATGTGTTCATTTCATGTATGCGCGAAATGCCTTAAAAATGGCTTTAAAATGGATTTGGAGCATGGAGACGATTATCTCGGGATTGCAAGATAACCAAACAAAACTTTTAGTGGATTTCTACTTATTTTATTAAATATCATCTCCACCAAACAGGACAAGCTTGCATCTGTTATAGTTTTGGAGAAAAATGTGTTCATTTCATGTATGCGCGAAATGCCTTAAAAATGGCTTTAAAATGGATTTGGAGCATGGAGACGATTATCTCGGGATTGCAAGATAACCAAACAAAACTTTTAGTGGATTTCTACTTATTTTATTAAATATCATCTCCACCAAACAGGACAAGCTTGCATGTGTTATAGTTTTGGAGAAAAATGTGTTCATTTCATGTATGCGCAAAATGCCTTTGAAATGGCTTTAAAATCGATTTGGAGCATGGAGACGATTATCTCAGGATGGCAATATAAACAAACGAAACTTTTAGTAGATTTCTACTTATTTTATTAAATATTATCTCCACCAAACAGGACAAGCTTGCATCTGTTATAGTTTTGGAGAAAAATGTGTTCATTTCATGTATGCGCGAAATGCCTTAAAAATGGCTTTAAAATGGATTTGGAGCATGGAGACGATTATCTCGGGATTGCAAGATAACCAAACAAAACTTTTAGTGGATTTCTACTTATTTTATTAAATATCATCTCCACCAAACAGGACAAGCTTGCATCTGTTATAGTTTTGGAGAAAAATGTGTTCATTTCATGTATGCGCGAAATGCCTTAAAAATGGCTTTAAAATGGATTTGGAGCATGGAGACGATTATCTCGGGATTGCAAGATAACCAAACAAAACTTTTAGTGGATTTCTACTTATTTTATTAAATATCATCTCCACCAAACAGGACAAGCTTGCATGTGTTATAGTTTTGGAGAAAAATGTGTTCATTTCATGTATGCGCAAAATGCCTTTGAAATGGCTTTAAAATGGATTTGGAGCATGGAGACGATTATCTCAGGATGGCAATATAAACAAACGAAACTTTTAGTAGATTTCTACTTATTTTATTAAATATTATCTCCACCAAACAGGACAAGCTTGCATCTGTTATAGTTTTGGAGAAAAATGTGTTCATTTCATGTATGCGCGAAATGCCTTAAAAATGGCTTTAAAATGGATTTGGAGCATGGAGACGATTATCTCGGGATTGCAAGATAACCAAACAAAACTTTTAGTGGATTTCTACTTATTTTATTAAATATCATTTCCACCAAACAGGACAAGCTTGCATCATCTGTTATAGTTTTGGAGAAAAATGTGTTCATTTCATGTATGCGCGAAATGCCTTAAAAATGGCTTTAAAATGGATTTGGAGCATGAAGACGATTATCTCAGGATTGCAATATAACCAAACAAAACTTTTAGTGGATTTCTACTTATTTTATTAAATATCATCTCCACCAAACAGGACAAGCTTGCATGTGTTATAGTTTTGGAGAAAAATGTGTTCATTTCATGTATGCGCGAAATGCCTTAAAAATGGCTTTAAAATGGATTTGGAGCATGGAGACGATTATCTCGGGATTGCAAGATAACCAAACAAAACTTTTAGTGGATTTCTACTTATTTTATTAAATATCATCTCCACCAAACAGGACAAGCTTGCATCTGTTATAGTTTTGGAGAAAAATGTGTTCATTTCATGTATGCGCGAAATGCCTTAAAAATGGCTTTAAAATGGATTTGGAGCATGGAGACGATTATCTCGGGATTGCAAGATAACCAAACAAAACTTTTAGTGGATTTCTACTTATTTTATTAAATATCATCTCCACCAAACAGGACAAGCTTGCATCTGTTATAGTTTTGGAGAAAAATGTGTTCATTTCATGTATGCGCGAAATGCCTTAAAAATGGCTTTAAAATGGATTTGGAGCATGGAGACGATTATCTCGGGATTGCAATATAACCAAACAAAACTTTTAGTGGATTTCTACTTATTTTATTAAATATCATCTCCACCAAACAGGACAAGCTTGCATCTGTTATAGTTTTGGAGAAAAATGTGTTCATTTCATGTATGCGCGAAATGCCTTAAAAATGGCTTTAAAATGGATTTGGAGCATGGAGACGATTATCTCGGGATTGCAAGATAACCAAACAAAACTTTAGTGGATTTCTACTTATTTTATTAAATATCATCTCCACCAAACAGGACAAGCTTGCATCTGTTATAGTTTTGGAGAAAAATGTGTTCATTTCATGTATGCGCGAAATGCCTTAAAAATGGCTTTAAAATGGATTTGGAGCATGGAGACGATTATCTCGGGATTGCAAGATAACCAAACAAAACTTTTAGTGGATTTCTACTTATTTTATTAAATATCATCTCCACCAAACAGGACAAGCTTGCATCTGTTATAGTTTTAGAGAAAAATGTGTTCATTTCATGTATGCGCGAAATGCCTTAAAAATGGCTTTAAAATGGATTTGGAGCATGGAGACGATTATCTCGGGATTGCAAGATAACCAAACAAAACTTTTAGTGGATTTCTACTTATTTTATTAAATATCATCTCCACCAAACAGGACAAGCTTGCATGTGTTATAGTTTTGGAGAAAAATGTGTTCATTTCATGTATGCGCAAAATGCCTTTGAAATGGCTTTAAAATGGATTTGGAGCATGGAGACGATTATCTCAGGATGGCAATATAAACAAACGAAACTTTTAGTAGATTTCTACTTATTTTATTAAATATTATCTCCACCAAACAGGACAAGCTTGCATCTGTTATAGTTTTGGAGAAAAATGTGTTCATTTCATGTATGCGCGAAATGCCTTAAAAATGGCTTTAAAATGGATTTGGAGCATGGAGACGATTATCTCGGGATTGCAAGATAACCAAACAAAACTTTTAGTGGATTTCTACTTATTTTATTAAATATCATCTCCACCAAACAGGACAAGCTTGCATCTGTTATAGTTTTGGAGAAAAATGTGTTCATTTCATGTATGCGCGAAATGCCTTAAAAATGGCTTTAAAATGGATTTGGAGCATGGAGACGATTATCTCGGGATTGCAAGATAACCAAACAAAACTTTTAGTGGATTTCTACTTATTTTATTAAATATCATCTCCACCAAACAGGACAAGCTTGCATGTGTTATAGTTTTGGAGAAAAATGTGTTCATTTCATGTATGCGCAAAATGCCTTTGAAATGGCTTTAAAATGGATTTGGAGCATGGAGACGATTATCTCAGGATGGCAATATAAACAAACGAAACTTTTAGTAGATTTCTACTTATTTTATTAAATATTATCTCCACCAAACAGGACAAGCTTGCATCTGTTATAGTTTTGGAGAAAAATGTGTTCATTTCATGTATGCGCGAAATGCCTTAAAAATGGCTTTAAAATGGATTTGGAGCATGGAGACGATTATCTCGGGATTGCAAGATAACCAAACAAAACTTTTAGTGGATTTCTACTTATTTTATTAAATATCATCTCCACCAAACAGGACAAGCTTGCATCTGTTATAGTTTTGGAGAAAAATGTGTTCATTTCATGTATGCGCGAAATGCCTTAAAAATGGCTTTAAAATGGATTTGGAGCATGAAGACGATTATCTCGGGATTGCAATATAACCAAACAAAACTTTTAGTGGATTTCTACTTATTTTATTAAATATCATCTCCACCAAACAGGACAAGCTTGCATCTGTTATAGTTTTGGAGAAAAATGTGTTCATTTCATGTATGCGCGAAATGCCTTAAAAATGGCTTTAAAATGGATTTGGAGCATGGAGACGATTATCTCGGGATTGCAAGATAACCAAACAAAACTTTTAGTGGATTTCTACTTATTTTATTAAATATCATCTCCACCAAACAGGACAAGCTTGCATGTGTTATAGTTTTGGAGAAAAATGTGTTCATTTCATGTATGCGCAAAATGCCTTTGAAATGGCTTTAAAATGGATTTGGAGCATGGAGACGATTATCTCAGGATGGCAATATAAACAAACGAAACTTTTAGTAGATTTCTACTTATTTTATTAAATATTATCTCCACCAAACAGGACAAGCTTGCATCTGTTATAGTTTTGGAGAAAAATGTGTTCATTTCATGTATGCGCGAAATGCCTTAAAAATGGCTTTAAAATGGATTTGGAGCATGGAGACGATTATCTCGGGATTGCAAGATAACCAAACAAAACTTTTAGTGGATTTCTACTTATTTTATTAAATATCATCTCCACCAAACAGGACAAGCTTGCATCTGTTATAGTTTTGGAGAAAAATGTGTTCATTTCATGTATGCGCGAAATGCCTTAAAAATGGCTTTAAAATGGATTTGGAGCATGGAGACGATTATCTCGGGATTGCAAGATAACCAAACAAAACTTTTAGTGGATTTCTACTTATTTTATTAAATATCATCTCCACCAAACAGGACAAGCTTGCATGTGTTATAGTTTTGGAGAAAAATGTGTTCATTTCATGTATGCGCAAAATGCCTTTGAAATGGCTTTAAAATGGATTTGGAGCATGGAGACGATTATCTCAGGATGGCAATATAAACAAACGAAACTTTTAGTAGATTTCTACTTATTTTATTAAATATTATCTCCACCAAACAGGACAAGCTTGCATCTGTTATAGTTTTGGAGAAAAATGTGTTCATTTCATGTATGCGCGAAATGCCTTAAAAATGGCTTTAAAATGGATTTGGAGCATGGAGACGATTATCTCGGGATTGCAAGATAACCAAACAAAACTTTTAGTGGATTTCTACTTATTTTATTAAATATCATCTCCACCAAACAGGACAAGCTTGCATCTGTTATAGTTTTGGAGAAAAATGTGTTCATTTCATGTATGCGCGAAATGCCTTAAAAATGGCTTTAAAATGGATTTGGAGCATGAAGACGATTATCTCGGGATTGCAATATAACCAAACAAAACTTTTAGTGGATTTCTACTTATTTTATTAAATATCATCTCCACCAAACAGGACAAGCTTTCATCTGTTATAGTTTTGGAGAAAAATGTGTTCATTTCATGTATGCGCGAAATGCCTTAAAAATGGCTTTAAAATGGATTTGGAGCATGGAGACGATTATCTCGGGATTGCAAGATAACCAAACAAAACTTTTAGTGGATTTCTACTTATTTTATTAAATATCATCTCCACCAAACAGGACAAGCTTGCATCTGTTATAGTTTTGGAGAAAAATGTGTTCATTTCATGTATGCGCGAAATGCCTTAAAAATGGCTTTAAAATGGATTTGGAGCATGGAGACGATTATCTCGGGATTGCAAGATAACCAAACAAAACTTTTAGTGGATTTCTACTTATTTTATTAAATATCATCTCCACCAAACAGGACAAGCTTGCATCTGTTATAGTTTTGGAGAAAAATGTGTTCATTTCATGTATGCGCGAAATGCCTTAAAAATGGCTTTAAAATGGATTTGGAGCATGGAGACGATTATCTCGGGATTGCAAGATAACCAAACAAAACTTTTAGTGGATTTCTACTTATTTTATTAAATATCATCTCCACCAAACAGGACAAGCTTGCATGTGTTATAGTTTTGGAGAAAAATGTGTTCATTTCATGTATGCGCAAAATGCCTTTGAAATGGCTTTAAAATGGATTTGGAGCATGGAGACGATTATCTCGGGATTGCAAGATAACCAAACAAAACTTTTAGTGGATTTCTACTTATTTTATTAAATATCATCTCCACCAAATAGGACAAGCTTGCATCTGTTATAGTTTTGGAGAAAAATGTGTTCATTTCATGTATGCGCGAAATGCCTTAAAAATGGCTTTAAAATGGATTTGGAGCATGGAGACGATTATCTCGGGATTGCAAGATAACCAAACAAAACTTTTAGTGGTTTTCTACTTATTTTATTAAATATCATCTCCACCAAACAGGACAAGCTTGCATGTGTTATAGTTTTGGAGAAAAATGTGTTCATTTCATGTATGCGCAAAATGCCTTTGAAATGGCTTTAAAATGGATTTGGAGCATGGAGACGATTATCTCGGGATTGCAAGATAACCAAACAAAACTTTTAGTGGATTTCTACTTATTTTATTAAATATCATCTCCACCAAACAGGACAAGCTTGCATCTGTTATAGTTTTGGAGAAAAATGTGTTCATTTCATGTATGCGCGAAATGCCTTAAAAATGGCTTTAAAATGGATTTGGAGCATGGAGACGATTATCTCGGGATTGCAAGATAACCAAACAAAACTTTTAGTGGATTTCTACTTATTTTATTAAATATCATCTCCACCAAACAGGACAAGCTTGCATCTGTTATAGTTTTGGAGAAAAATGTGTTCATTTCATGTATGCGCGAAATGCCTTAAAAATGGCTTTAAAATGGATTTGGAGCATGGAGACGATTATCTCGGGATTGCAAGATAACCAAACAAAACTTTTAGTGGATTTCTACTTATTTTATTAAATATCATCTCCACCAAACAGGACAAGCTTGCATGTGTTATAGTTTTGGAGAAAAATGTGTTCATTTCATGTATGCGCAAAATGCCTTTGAAATGGCTTTAAAATGGATTTGGAGCATGGAGACGATTATCTCGGGATTGCAAGATAACCAAACAAAACTTTTAGTGGATTTCTACTTATTTTATTAAATATCATCTCCACCAAACAGGACAAGCTTGCATCTGTTATAGTTTTGGAGAAAAATGTGTTCATTTCATGTATGCGCGAAATGCCTTAAAAATGGCTTTAAAATGGATTTGGAGCATGGAGACGATTATCTCGGATTGCAAGATAACCAAACAAAACTTTTAGTGGATTTCTACTTATTTTATTAAATATCATCTCCACCAAACAGGACAAGCTTGCATCTGTTATAGTTTTGGAGAAAAATGTGTTCATTTCATGTATGCGCGAAATGCCTTAAAAATGGCTTTAAAATGGATTTGGAGCATGGAGACGATTATCTCGGGATTGCAAGATAACCAAACAAAACTTTTAGTGGATTTCTACTTATTTTATTAAATATCATCTCCACCAAACAGGACAAGCTTGCATCTGTTATAGTTTTGGAGAAAAATGTGTTCATTTCATGTATGCGCGAAATGCCTTAAAAATGGCTTTAAAATGGATTTGGAGCATGGAGACGATTATCTCGGGATTGCAAGATAACCAAACAAAACTTTTAGTGGATTTCTACTTATTTATTAAATATCATCTCCACCAAACAGGACAAGCTTGCATCTGTTATAGTTTTGGAGAAAAATGTGTTCATTTCATGTATGCGCGAAATGCCTTAAAAATGGCTTTAAAATGGATTTGGAGCATGGAGACGATTATCTCGGGATTGCAAGATAACCAAACAAAACTTTTAGTGGATTTCTACTTATTTTATTAAATATCATCTCCACCAAACAGGACAAGCTTGCATCTGTTATAGTTTTGGAAAAAAATGTGTTCATTTCATGTATGCGCGAAATGCCTTAAAAATGGCTTTAAAATGGATTTGGAGCATGGAGACGATTATCTCGGGATTGCAAGATAACCAAACAAAACTTTTAGTGGATTTCTACTTATTTTATTAAATATCATCTCCACCAAACAGGACAAGCTTGCATCTGTTATAGTTTTGGAGAAAAATGTGTTCATTTCATGTATGCGCGAAATGCCTTAAAAATGGCTTTAAAATGGATTTGGAGCATGGAGACGATTATCTCGGGATTGCAAGATAACCAAACAAAACTTTTAGTGGATTTCTACTTATTTTATTAAATATCATCTCCACCAAACAGGACAAGCTTGCATCTGTTATAGTTTTGGAGAAAAATGTGTTCATTTCATGTATGCGCGAAATGCCTTAAAAATGGCTTTAAAATGGATTTGGAGCATGGAGACGATTATCTCGGGATTGCAAGATAACCAAACAAAACTTTTAGTGGATTTCTACTTATTTTATTAAATATCATCTCCACCAAACAGGACAAGCTTGCATCTGTTATAGTTTTGGAGAAAAATGTGTTCATTTCATGTATGCGCGAAATGCCTTAAAAATGGCTTTAAAATGGATTTGGAGCATGGAGACGATTATCTCGGGATTGCAAGATAACCAAACAAAACTTTTAGTGGATTTCTACTTATTTTATTAAATATCATCTCCACCAAACAGGACAAGCTTGCATCTGTTATAGTTTTGGAGAAAAATGTGTTCATTTCATGTATGCGCGAAATGCCTTAAAAATGGCTTTAAAATGGATTTGGAGCATGGAGACGATTATCTCGGGATTGCAAGATAACCAAACAAAATTTTTAGTGGATTTCTACTTATTTTATTAAATATCATCTCCACCAAACAGGACAAGCTTGCATCTGTTATAGTTTTGGAGAAAAATGTGTTCATTTCATGTATGCGCGAAATGCCTTAAAAATGGCTTTAAAATGGATTTGGAGCATGGAGACGATTATCTCGGGATTGCAAGATAACCAAACAAAACTTTTAGTGGATTTCTACTTATTTTATTAAATATCATCTCCACCAAACAGGACAAGCTTGCATCTGTTATAGTTTTGGAGAAAAATGTGTTCATTTCATGTATGCGCGAAATGCCTTAAAAATGGCTTTAAAATGGATTTGGAGCATGGAGACGATTATCTCGGGATTGCAAGATAACCAAACAAAACTTTTAGTGGATTTCTACTTATTTTATTAAATATCATCTCCACCAAACAGGACAAGCTTGCATGTGTTATAGTTTTGGAGAAAAATGTGTTCATTTCATGTATGCGCAAAATGCCTTTGAAATGGCTTTAAAATGGATTTGGAGCATGGAGACGATTATCTCGGGATTGCAAGATAACCAAACAAAACTTTTAGTGGATTTCTACTTATTTTATTAAATATCATCTCCACCAAACAGGACAAGCTTGCATCTGTTATAGTTTTGGAGAAAAATGTGTTCATTTCATGTATGCGCGAAATGCCTTAAAAATGGCTTTAAAATGGATTTGGAGCATGGAGACGATTATCTCGGGATTGCAAGATAACCAAACAAAACTTTTAGTGGATTTCTACTTATTTTATTAAATATCATCTCCACCAAACAGGACAAGCTTGCATCTGTTATAGTTTTGGAGAAAAATGTGTTCATTTCATGTATGCGCGAAATACCTTAAAAATGGCTTTAAAATGGATTTGGAGCATGGAGACGATTATCTCGGGATTGCAAGATAACCAAACAAAACTTTTAGTGGATTTCTACTTATTTTATTAAATATCATCTCCACCAAACAGGACAAGCTTGCATCTGTTATAGTTTTAGAGAAAAATGTGTTCATTTCATGTATGCGCGAAATGCCTTAAAAATGGCTTTAAAATGGATTTGGAGCATGGAGACGATTATCTCGGGATTGCAAGATAACCAAACAAAACTTTTAGTGGATTTCTACTTATTTTATTAAATATCATCTCCACCAAACAGGACAAGCTTGCATGTGTTATAGTTTTGGAGAAAAATGTGTTCATTTCATGTATGCGCAAAATGCCTTTGAAATGGCTTTAAAATGGATTTGGAGCATGGAGACGATTATCTCAGGATGGCAATATAAACAAACGAAACTTTTAGTAGATTTCTACTTATTTTATTAAATATTATCTCCACCAAACAGGACAAGCTTGCATCTGTTATAGTTTTGGAGAAAAATGTGTTCATTTCATGTATGCGCGAAATGCCTTAAAAATGGCTTTAAAATGGATTTGGAGCATGGAGACGATTATCTCGGGATTGCAATATAACCAAACAAAACTTTTAGTGGATTTCTACTTATTTTATTAAATATCATCTCCACCAAACAGGACAAGCTTGCATCTGTTATAGTTTTGGAGAAAAATGTGTTCATTTCATGTATGCGCGAAATGCCTTAAAAATGGCTTTAAAATGGATTTGGAGCATGGAGACGATTATCTCGGGATTGCAAGATAACCAAACAAAACTTTTAGTGGATTTCTACTTATTTTATTAAATATCATCTCCACCAAACAGGACAAGCTTGCATCTGTTATAGTTTTGGAGAAAAATGTGTTCATTTCATGTATGCGCGAAATGCCTTAAAAATGGCTTTAAAATGGATTTGGAGCATGGAGACGATTATCTCGGGATTGCAAGATAACCAAACAAAACTTTTAGTGGATTTCTACTTATTTTATTAAATATCATCTCCATCAAACAGGACAAGCTTGCATCTGTTATAGTTTTGGAGAAAAATGTGTTCATTTCATGTATGCGCGAAATGCCTTAAAAATGGCTTTAAAATGGATTTGGAGCATGGAGACGATTATCTCGGGATTGCAAGATAACCAAACAAAACTTTTAGTGGATTTCTACTTATTTTATTAAATATCATCTCCACCAAACAGGACAAGCTTGCATGTGTTATAGTTTTGGAGAAAAATGTGTTCATTTCATGTATGCGCAAAATGCATTTGAAATGGCTTTAAAATGGATTTGGAGCATGGAGACGATTATCTCGGGATTGCAAGATAACCAAACAAAACTTTTAGTGGATTTCTACTTATTTTATTAAATATCATCTCCACCAAACAGGACAAGCTTGCATCTGTTATAGTTTTGGAGAAAAATGTGTTCATTTCATGTATGCGCGAAATGCCTTAAAAATGGCTTTAAAATGGATTTGGAGCATGGAGACGATTATCTCGGGATTGCAAGATAACCAAACAAAACTTTTAGTGGTTTTCTACTTATTTTATTAAATATCATCTCCACCAAACAGGACAAGCTTGCATGTGTTATAGTTTTGGAGAAAAATGTGTTCATTTCATGTATGCGCAAAATGCCTTTGAAATGGCTTTAAAATGGATTTGGAGCATGGAGACGATTATCTCGGGATTGCAAGATAACCAAACAAAACTTTTAGTGGATTTCTACTTATTTTATTAAATATCATCTCCACCAAACAGGACAAGCTTGCATCTGTTATAGTTTTGGAGAAAAATGTGTTCATTTCATGTATGCGCGAAATGCCTTAAAAATGGCTTTAAAATGGATTTGGAGCATGGAGACGATTATCTCGGGATTGCAAGATAACCAAACAAAACTTTTAGTGGATTTCTACTTATTTTATTAAATATCATCTCCACCAAACAGGACAAGCTTGCATCTGTTATAGTTTTGGAGAAAAATGTGTTCATTTCATGTATGCGCGAAATGCCTTAAAAATGGCTTTAAAATGGATTTGGAGCATGGAGACGATTATCTCGGGATTGCAAGATAACCAAACAAAACTTTTAGTGGATTTCTACTTATTTTATTAAATATCATCTCCACCAAACAGGACAAGCTTGCATGTGTTATAGTTTTGGAGAAAAATGTGTTCATTTCATGTATGCGCAAAATGCCTTTGAAATGGCTTTAAAATGGATTTGGAGCATGGAGACGATTATCTCGGGATTGCAAGATAACCAAACAAAACTTTTAGTGGATTTCTACTTATTTTATTAAATATCATCTCCACCAAACAGGACAAGCTTGCATCTGTTATAGTTTTGGAGAAAAATGTGTTCATTTCATGTATGCGCGAAATGCCTTAAAAATGGCTTTAAAATGGATTTGGAGCATGGAGACGATTATCTCGGGATTGCAAGATAACCAAACAAAACTTTTAGTGGATTTCTACTTATTTTATTAAATATCATCTCCACCAAACAGGACAAGCTTGCATCTGTTATAGTTTTGGAGAAAAATGTGTTCATTTCATGTATGCGCGAAATGCCTTAAAAATGGCTTTAAAATGGATTTGGAGCATGGAGACGATTATCTCGGGATTGCAAGATAACCAAACAAAACTTTTAGTGGATTTCTACTTATTTTATTAAATATCATCTCCACCAAACAGGACAAGCTTGCATCTGTTATAGTTTTAGAGAAAAATGTGTTCATTTCATGTATGCGCGAAATGCCTTAAAAATGGCTTTAAAATGGATTTGGAGCATGGAGACGATTATCTCGGGATTGCAAGATAACCAAACAAAACTTTTAGTGGATTTCTACTTATTTTATTAAATATCATCTCCACCAAACAGGACAAGCTTGCATGTGTTATAGTTTTGGAGAAAAATGTGTTCATTTCATGTATGCGCAAAATGCCTTTGAAATGGCTTTAAAATGGATTTGGAGCATGGAGACGATTATCTCAGGATGGCAATATAAACAAACGAAACTTTTAGTAGATTTCTACTTATTTTATTAAATATTATCTCCACCAAACAGGACAAGCTTGCATCTGTTATAGTTTTGGAGAAAAATGTGTTCATTTCATGTATGCGCGAAATGCCTTAAAAATGGCTTTAAAATGGATTTGGAGCATGGAGACGATTATCTCGGGATTGCAAGATAACCAAACAAAACTTTTAGTGGATTTCTACTTATTTTATTAAATATCATCTCCACCAAACAGGACAAGCTTGCATCTGTTATAGTTTTGGAGAAAAATGTGTTCATTTCATGTATGCGCGAAATGCCTTAAAAATGGCTTTAAAATGGATTTGGAGCATGGAGACGATTATCTCGGGATTGCAAGATAACCAAACAAAACTTTTAGTGGATTTCTACTTATTTTATTAAATATCATCTCCACCAAACAGGACAAGCTTGCATCTGTTATAGTTTTGGAGAAAAATGTGTTCATTTCATGTATGCGCGAAATGCCTTAAAAATGGCTTTAAAATGGATTTGGAGCATGGAGACGATTATCTCGGGATTGCAAGATAACCAAACAAAACTTTTAGTGGATTTCTACTTATTTTATTAAATATCATCTCCACCAAACAGGACAAGCTTGCATCTGTTATAGTTTTAGAGAAAAATGTGTTCATTTCATGTATGCGCGAAATGCCTTAAAAATGGCTTTAAAATGGATTTGGAGCATGGAGACGATTATCTCGGGATTGCAAGATAACCAAACAAAACTTTTAGTGGATTTCTACTTATTTTATTAAATATCATCTCCACCAAACAGGACAAGCTTGCATATGTTATAGTTTTGGAGAAAAATGTGTTCATTTCATGTATGCGCAAAATGCCTTTGAAATGGCTTTAAAATGGATTTGGAGCATGGAGACGATTATCTCAGGATGGCAATATAAACAAACAAAACTTTTAGTAGATTTCTACTTATTTTATTAAATATTATCTCCACCAAACAGGACAAGCTTGCATCTGTTATAGTTTTGGAGAAAAATGTGTTCATTTCATGTATGCGCGAAATGCCTTAAAAATGGCTTTAAAATGGATTTGGAGCATGGAGACGATTATCTCGGGATTGCAAGATAACCAAACAAAACTTTTAGTGGATTTCTACTTATTTTATTAAATATCATCTCCACCAAACAGGACAAGCTTGCATCTGTTATAGTTTTGGAGAAAAATGTGTTCATTTCATGTATGCGCGAAATGCCTTAAAAATGGCTTTAAAATGGATTTGGAGCATGGAGACGATTATCTCGGGATTGCAAGATAACCAAACAAAACTTTTAGTGGATTTCTACTTATTTTATTAAATATCATCTCCACCAAACAGGACAAGCTTGCATGTGTTATAGTTTTGGAGAAAAATGTGTTCATTTCATGTATGCGCAAAATGCCTTTGAAATGGCTTTAAAATGGATTTGGAGCATGGAGACGATTATCTCAGGATGGCAATATAAACAAACGAAACTTTTAGTAGATTTCTACTTATTTTATTAAATATTATCTCCACCAAACAGGACAAGCTTGCATCTGTTATAGTTTTGGAGAAAAATGTGTTCATTTCATGTATGCGCGAAATGCCTTAAAAATGGCTTTAAAATGGATTTGGAGCATGGAGACGATTATCTCGGGATTGCAAGATAACCAAACAAAACTTTTAGTGGATTTCTACTTATTTTATTAAATATCATCTCCACCAAACAGGACAAGCTTGCATCTGTTATAGTTTTGGAGAAAAATGTGTTCATTTCATGTATGCGCGAAATGCCTTAAAAATGGCTTTAAAATGGATTTGGAGCATGAAGACGATTATCTCGGGATTGCAATATAACCAAACAAAACTTTTAGTGGATTTCTACTTATTTTATTAAATATCATCTCCACCAAACAGGACAAGCTTGCATCTGTTATAGTTTTGGAGAAAAATGTGTTCATTTCATGTATGCGCGAAATGCCTTAAAAATGGCTTTAAAATGGATTTGGAGCATGGAGACGATTATCTCGGGATTGCAAGATAACCAAACAAAACTTTTAGTGGATTTCTACTTATTTTATTAAATATCATCTCCACCAAACAGGACAAGCTTGCATCTGTTATAGTTTTGGAGAAAAATGTGTTCATTTCATGTATGCGCGAAATGCCTTAAAAATGGCTTTAAAATGGATTTGGAGCATGGAGACGATTATCTCGGGATTGCAAGATAACCAAACAAAACTTTTAGTGGATTTCTACTTATTTTATTAAATATCATCTCCACCAAACAGGACAAGCTTGCATCTGTTATAGTTTTGGAGAATAATGTGTTCATTTCATGTATGCGCGAAATGCCTTAAAAATGGCTTTAAAATGGATTTGGAGCATGGAGACGATTATCTCGGGATTGCAAGATAACCAAACAAAACTTTTAGTGGATTTCTACTTATTTTATTAAATATCATCTCCACCAAACAGGACAAGCTTGCATGTGTTATAGTTTTGGAGAAAAATGTGTTCATTTCATGTATGCGCAAAATGCCTTTGAAATGGCTTTAAAATGGATTTGGAGCATGGAGACGATTATCTCGGGATTGCAAGATAACCAAACAAAACTTTTAGTGGATTTCTACTTATTTTATTAAATATCATCTCCACCAAACAGGACAAGCTTGCATCTGTTATAGTTTTGGAGAAAAATGTGTTCATTTCATGTATGCGCGAAATGCCTTAAAAATGGCTTTAAAATGGATTTGGAGCATGGAGACGATTATCTCGGGATTGCAAGATAACCAAACAAAACTTTTAGTAAATTTCTACTTATTTTATTAAATATCATCTCCACCAAACAGGACAAGCTTGCATCTGTTATAGTTTTGGAGAAAAATGTGTTCATTTCATGTATGCGCGAAATGCCTTAAAAATGGCTTTAAAATGGATTTGGAGCATGGAGACGATTATCTCGGGATTGCAAGATAACCAAACAAAACTTTTAGTGGATTTCTACTTATTTTATTAAATATCATCTCCACCAAACAGGACAAGCTTGCATGTGTTATAGTTTTGGAGAAAAATGTGTTCATTTCATGTATGCGCAAAATGCCTTTGAAATGGCTTTAAAAGGGATTTGGAGCATGGAGACGATTATCTCGGGATTGCAAGATAACCAAACAAAACTTTTAGTGGATTTCTACTTATTTTATTAAATATCATCTCCACCAAACAGGACAAGCTTGCATGTGTTATAGTTTTGGAGAAAAATGTGTTCATTTCATGTATGCGCAAAATGCCTTTGAAATGGCTTTAAAAGGGATTTGGAGCATGGAGACGATTATCTCGGGATTGCAAGATAACCAAACAAAACTTTTAGTGGATTTCTACTTATTTTATTAAATATCATCTCCACCAAACAGGACAAGCTTGCATCTGTTATAGTTTTGGAGAAAAATGTGTTCATTTCATGTATGCGCGAAATGCCTTAAAAATGGCTTTAAAATGGATTTGGAGCATGGAGACGATTATCTCGGGATTGCAAGATAACCAAACAAAACTTTTAGTGGATTTCTACTTATTTTATTAAATATCATCTCCACCAAACAGGACAAGCTTGCATCTGTTATAGTTTTGGAGAAAAATGTGTTCATTTCATGTATGCGCGAAATGCCTTAAAAATGGCTTTAAAATGGATTTGGAGCATGGAGACGATTATCTCGGGATTGCAAGATAACCAAACAAAACTTTTAGTGGATTTCTACTTATTTTATTAAATATCATCTCCACCAAACAGGACAAGCTTGCATCTGTTATAGTTTTAGAGAAAAATGTGTTCATTTCATGTATGCGCGAAATGCCTTAAAAATGGCTTTAAAATGGATTTGGAGCATGGAGACGATTATCTCGGGATTGCAAGATAACCAAACAAAACTTTTAGTGGATTTCTACTTATTTTATTAAATATCATCTCCACCAAACAGGACAAGCTTGCATGTGTTATAGTTTTGGAGAAAAATGTGTTCATTTCATGTATGCGCAAAATGCCTTTGAAATGGCTTTAAAATGGATTTGGAGCATGGAGACGATTATCTCAGGATGGCAATATAAACAAACGAAACTTTTAGTAGATTTCTACTTATTTTATTAAATATTATCTCCACCAAACAGGACAAGCTTGCATCTGTTATAGTTTTGGAGAAAAATGTGTTCATTTCATGTATGCGCGAAATGCCTTAAAAATGGCTTTAAAATGGATTTGGAGCATGGAGACGATTATCTCGGGATTGCAAGATAACCAAACAAAACTTTTAGTGGATTTCTACTTATTTTATTAAATATCATCTCCACCAAACAGGACAAGCTTGCATCTGTTATAGTTTTGGAGAAAAATGTGTTCATTTCATGTATGCGCGAAATGCCTTAAAAATGGCTTTAAAATGGATTTGGAGCATGGAGACGATTATCTCGGGATTGCAAGATAACCAAACAAAACTTTTAGTGGATTTCTACTTATTTTATTAAATATCATCTCCACCAAACAGGACAAGCTTGCATGTGTTATAGTTTTGGAGAAAAATGTGTTCATTTCATGTATGCGCAAAATGCCTTTGAAATGGCTTTAAAATGGATTTGGAGCATGGAGACGATTATCTCAGGATGGCAATATAAACAAACGAAACTTTTAGTAGATTTCTACTTATTTTATTAAATATTATCTCCACCAAACAGGACAAGCTTGCATCTGTTATAGTTTTGGAGAAAAATGTGTTCATTTCATGTATGCGCGAAATGCCTTAAAAATGGCTTTAAAATGGATTTGGAGCATGAAGACGATTATCTCGGGATTGCAATATAACCAAACAAAACTTTTAGTGGATTTCTACTTATTTTATTAAATATCATCTCCACCAAACAGGACAAGCTTGCATCTGTTATAGTTTTGGAGAAAAATGTGTTCATTTCATGTATGCGCGAAATGCCTTAAAAATGGCTTTAAAATGGATTTGGAGCATGGAGACGATTATCTCGGGATTGCAAGATAACCAAACAAAACTTTTAGTGGATTTCTACTTATTTTATTAAATATCATCTCCACCAAACAGGACAAGCTTGCATCTGTTATAGTTTTGGAGAAAAATGTGTTCATTTCATGTATGCGCGAAATGCCTTAAAAATGGCTTTAAAATGGATTTGGAGCATGGAGACGATTATCTCGGGATTGCAAGATAACCAAACAAAACTTTTAGTGGATTTCTACTTATTTTATTAAATATCATCTCCACCAAACAGGACAAGCTTGCATCTGTTATAGTTTTGGAGAAAAATGTGTTCATTTCATGTATGCGCGAAATGCCTTAAAAATGGCTTTAAAATGGATTTGGAGCATGGAGACGATTATCTTGGGATTGCAAGATAACCAAACAAAACTTTTAGTGGATTTCTACTTATTTTATTAAATATCATCTCCACCAAACAGGACAAGCTTGCATGTGTTATAGTTTTGGAGAAAAATGTGTTCATTTCATGTATGCGCAAAATGCCTTTGAAATGGCTTTAAAATGGATTTGGAGCATGGAGACGATTATCTCGGGATTGCAAGATAACCAAACAAAACTTTTAGTGGATTTCTACTTATTTTATTAAATATCATCTCCACCAAACAGGACAAGCTTGCATCTGTTATAGTTTTGGAGAAAAATGTGTTCATTTCATGTATGCGCGAAATGCCTTAAAAATGGCTTTAAAATGGATTTGGAGCATGGAGACGATTATCTCGGGATTGCAAGATAACCAAACAAAACTTTTAGTGGTTTTCTACTTATTTTATTAAATATCATCTCCACCAAACAGGACAAGCTTGCATGTGTTATAGTTTTGGAGAAAAATGTGTTCATTTCATGTATGCGCAAAATGCCTTTGAAATGGCTTTAAAATGGATTTGGAGCATGGAGACGATTATCTCAGGATGGCAATATAAACAAACGAAACTTTTAGTAGATTTCTACTTATTTTATTAAATATTATCTCCACCAAACAGGACAAGCTTGCATCTGTTATAGTTTTGGAGAAAAATGTGTTCATTTCATGTATGCGCGAAATGCCTTAAAAATGGCTTTAAAATGGATTTGGAGCATGGAGACGATTATCTCGGGATTGCAAGATAACCAAACAAAACTTTTAGTGGATTTCTACTTATTTTATTAAATATCATCTCCACCAAACAGGACAAGCTTGCATCTGTTATAGTTTTGGAGAAAAATGTGTTCATTTCATGTATGCGCGAAATGCCTTAAAAATGGCTTTAAAATGGATTTGGAGCATGGAGACGATTATCTCGGGATTGCAAGATAACCAAACAAAACTTTTAGTGGATTTCTACTTATTTTATTAAATATCATCTCCACCAAACAGGACAAGCTTGCATCTGTTATAGTTTTGGAGAAAAATGTGTTCATTTCTTTTATGCGCGAAATGCCTTAAAAATGGCTTTAAAATGGATTTGGAGCATGGAGACGATTATCTCGGGATTGCAAGATAACCAAACAAAACTTTTAGTGGATTTCTACTTATTTTATTAAATATCATCTCCACCAAACAGGACAAGCTTGCATCTGTTATAGTTTTGGAGAAAAATGTGTTCATTTCATGTATGCGCGAAATGCCTTAAAAATGGCTTTAAAATGGATTTGGAGCATGGAGACGATTATCTCGGGATTGCAAGATAACCAAACAAAACTTTTAGTGGATTTCTACTTATTTTATTAAATATCATCTCCACCAAACAGGACAAGCTTGCATGTGTTAGTTTTGGAGAAAAATGTGTTCATTTCATGTATGCGCAAAATGCCTTTGAAATGGCTTTAAAATGGATTTGGAGCATGGAGACGATTATCTCAGGATGGCAATATAAACAAACGAAACTTTTAGTAGATTTCTACTTATTTTATTAAATATTATCTCCACCAAACAGGACAAGCTTGCATCTGTTATAGTTTTGGAGAAAAATGTGTTCATTTCATGTATGCGCGAAATGCCTTAAAAATGGCTTTAAAATGGATTTGGAGCATGGAGACGATTATCTCGGGATTGCAAGATAACCAAACAAAACTTTTAGTGGATTTCTACTTATTTTATTAAATATCATCTCCACCAAACAGGACAAGCTTGCATCTGTTATAGTTTTGGAGAAAAATGTGTTCATTTCATGTATGCGCGAAATGCCTTAAAAATGGCTTTAAAATGGATTTGGAGCATGAAGACGATTATCTCGGGATTGCAATATAACCAAACAAAACTTTTAGTGGATTTCTACTTATTTTATTAAATATCATCTCCACCAAACAGGACAAGCTTGCATCTGTTATAGTTTTGGAGAAAAATGTGTTCATTTCTTTTATGCGCGAAATGCCTTAAAAATGGCTTTAAAATGGATTTGGAGCATGGAGACGATTATCTCGGGATTGCAAGATAACCAAACAAAACTTTTAGTGGATTTCTACTTATTTTATTAAATATCATCTCCACCAAACAGGACAAGCTTGCATCTGTTATAGTTTTGGAGAAAAATGTGTTCATTTCATGTATGCGCGAAATGCCTTAAAAATGGCTTTAAAATGGATTTGGAGCATGGAGACGATTATCTCAGGATTGCAAGATAACCAAACAAAACTTTTAGTGGATTTCTACTTATTTTATTAAATATCATCTCCACCAAACAGGACAAGCTTGCATGTGTTAGTTTTGGAGAAAAATGTGTTCATTTCATGTATGCGCAAAATGCCTTTGAAATGGCTTTAAAATGGATTTGGAGCATGGAGACGATTATCTCAGGATGGCAATATAAACAAACGAAACTTTTAGTAGATTTCTACTTATTTTATTAAATATTATCTCCACCAAACAGGACAAGCTTGCATCTGTTATAGTTTTGGAGAAAAATGTGTTCATTTCATGTATGCGCGAAATGCCTTAAAAATGGCTTTAAAATGGATTTGGAGCATGGAGACGATTATCTCGGGATTGCAAGATAACCAAACAAAACTTTTAGTGGATTTCTACTTATTTTATTAAATATCATCTCCACCAAACAGGACAAGCTTGCATCTGTTATAGTTTTGGAGAAAAATGTGTTCATTTCATGTATGCGCGAAATGCCTTAAAAATGGCTTTAAAATGGATTTGGAGCATGAAGACGATTATCTCGGGATTGCAATATAACCAAACAAAACTTTTAGTGGATTTCTACTTATTTTATTAAATATCATCTCCACCAAACAGGACAAGCTTGCATCTGTTATAGTTTTGGAGAAAAATGTGTTCATTTCATGTATGCGCGAAATGCCTTAAAAATGGCTTTAAAATGGATTTGGAGCATGGAGGCGATTATCTCGGGATTGCAAGATAACCAAACAAAACTTTTAGTGGATTTCTACTTATTTTATTAAATATCATCTCCACCAAACAGGACAAGCTTGCATCTGTTATAGTTTTGGAGAAAAATGTGTTCATTTCATGTATGCGCGAAATGCCTTAAAAATGGCTTTAAAATGGATTTGGAGCATGGAGACGATTATCTCGGGATTGCAAGATAACCAAACAAAACTTTTAGTGGATTTCTACTTATTTTATTAAATATCATCTCCACCAAACAGGACAAGCTTGCATCTGTTATAGTTTTGGAGAAAAATGTGTTCATTTCATGTATGCGCGAAATGCCTTAAAAATGGCTTTAAAATGGATTTGGAGCATGGAGACGATTATCTCGGGATTGCAAGATAACCAAACAAAACTTTTAGTGGATTTCTACTTATTTTATTAAATATCATCTCCACCAAACAGGACAAGCTTGCACGTGTTATAGTTTTGGAGAAAAATGTGTTCATTTCATGTATGCGCAAAATGCCTTTGAAATGGCTTTAAAATGGATTTGGAGCATGGAGACGATTATCTCGGGATTGCAAGATAACCAAACAAAACTTTTAGTGGATTTCTACTTATTTTATTAAATATCATCTCCACCAAACAGGACAAGCTTGCATCTGTTATAGTTTTGGAGAAAAATGTGTTCATTTCATGTATGCGCGAAATGCCTTAAAAATGGCTTTAAAATGGATTTGGAGCATGGAGACGATTATCTCGGGATTGCAAGATAACCAAACAAAACTTTTAGTGGATTTCTACTTATTTTATTAAATATCATCTCCACCAAACAGGACAAGCTTGCATGTGTTATAGTTTTGGAGAAAAATGTGTTCATTTCATGTATGCGCAAAATGCCTTTGAAATGGCTTTAAAATGGATTTGGAGCATGGAGACGATTATCTCAGGATGGCAATATAAACAAACGAAACTTTTAGTAGATTTCTACTTATTTTATTAAATATTATCTCCACCAAACAGGACAAGCTTGCATCTGTTATAGTTTTGGAGAAAAATGTGTTCATTTCATGTATGCGCGAAATGCCTTAAAAATGGCTTTAAAATGGATTTGGAGCATGGAGACGATTATCTCGGGATTGCAAGATAACCAAACAAAACTTTTAGTGGATTTCTACTTATTTTATTAAATATCATCTCCACCAAACAGGACAAGCTTGCATCTGTTATAGTTTTGGAGAAAAATGTGTTCATTTCATGTATGCGCAAAATGCCTTAAAAATGGCTTTAAAATGGATTTGGAGCATGGAGACGATTATCTCGGGATTGCAAGATAACCAAACAAAACTTTTAGTGGATTTCTACTTATTTTATTAAATATCATCTCCACCAAACAGGACAAGCTTGCATCTGTTATAGTTTTGGAGAAAAATGTGTTCATTTCATTTATGCGTGAAATGCCTTAAAAATGGCTTTAAAATGGATTTGGAGCATGGAGACGATTATCTCGGGATTGCAAGATAACCAAACAAAACTTTTAGTGGATTTCTACTTATTTTATTAAATATCATCTCCACCAAACAGGACAAGCTTGCATCTGTTATAGTTTTGGAGAAAAATGTGTTCATTTCATGTATGCGCGAAATGCCTTAAAAATGGCTTTAAAATGGATTTGGAGCATGGAGACGATTATCTCGGGATTGCAAGATAACGAAACAAAACTTTTAGTGGATTTCTACTTATTTTATTAAATATCATCTCCACCAAACAGGACAAGCTTGCATCTGTTATAGTTTTGGAGAAAAATGTGTTCATTTCATGTATGCGCGAAATGCCTTAAAAATGGCTTTAAAATGGATTTGGAGCATGGAGACGATTATCTCGGGATTGCAAGATAACCAAACAAAACTTTTAGTGGATTTCTACTTATTTTATTAAATATCATCTCCACCAAACAGGACAAGCTTGCATCTGTTATAGTTTTGGAGAAAAATGTGTTCATTTCATGTATGCGCGAAATGCCTTAAAAATGGCTTTAAAATGGATTTGGAGCATGGAGACGATTATCTCGGGATTGCAAGATAACCAAACAAAACTTTTAGTGGATTTCTACTTATTTTATTAAATATCATCTCCACCAAACAGGACAAGCTTGCATCTGTTATAGTTTTGGAGAAAAATGTGTTCATTTCATGTATGCGCGAAATGCCTTAGAAATGGCTTTAAAATGGATTTGGAGCATGGAGACGATTATCTCGGGATTGCAAGATAACCAAACAAAACTTTTAGTGGATTTCTACTTATTTTATTAAATATCATCTCCACCAAACAGGACAAGCTTGCATCTGTTATAGTTTTGGAGAAAAATGTGTTCATTTCATGTATGCGCGAAATGCCTTAAAAATGGCTTTAAAATGGATTTGGAGCATGGAGACGATTATCTCGGGATTGCAAGATAACCAAACAAAACTTTTAGTGGATTTCTACTTATTTTATTAAATATCATCTCCACCAAACAGGACAAGCTTGCATCTGTTATAGTTTTGGAGAAAAATGTGTTCATTTCATGTATGCGCGAAATGCCTTAAAAATGGCTTTAAAATGGATTTGGAGCATGGAGACGATTATCTCGGGATTGCAAGATAACCAAACAAAACTTTTAGTGGATTTCTACTTATTTTATTAAATATCATCTCCACCAAACAGGACAAGCTTGCATCTGTTATAGTTTTGGAGAAAAATGTGTTCATTTCATGTATGCGCGAAATGCCTTAAAAATGGCTTTAAAATGGATTTGGAGCATGGAGACGATTATCTCGGGATTGCAAGATAACCAAACAAAACTTTTAGTGGATTTCTACTTATTTTATTAAATATCATCTCCACCAAACAGGACAAGCTTGCATCTGTTATAGTTTTGGAGAAAAATGTGTTCATTTCATGTATGCGCGAAATGCCTTAAAAATGGCTTTAAAATGGATTTGGAGCATGGAGACGATTATCTCGGGATTGCAAGATAACCAAACAAAACTTTTAGTGGATTTCTACTTATTTTATTAAATATCATCTCCACCAAACAGGACAAGCTTGCATCTGTTATAGTTTTGGAGAAAAATGTGTTCATTTCATGTATGCGCGAAATGCCTTAAAAATGGCTTTAAAATGGATTTGGAGCATGGAGACGATTATCTCGGGATTGCAAGATAACCAAACAAAACTTTTAGTGGATTTCTACTTATTTTATTAAATATCATCTCCACCAAACAGGACAAGCTTGCATCTGTTATAGTTTTGGAGAAAAATGTGTTCATTTCATGTATGCGCGAAATGCCTTAAAAATGGCTTTAAAATGGATTTGGAGCATGGAGACGATTATCTCGGGATTGCAAGATAACCAAACAAAACTTTTAGTGGATTTCTACTTATTTTATTAAATATCATCTCCACCAAACAGGACAAGCTTGCATCTGTTATAGTTTTGGAGAAAAATGTGTTCATTTCATGTATGCGCGAAATGCCTTAAAAATAGCTTTAAAATGGATTTGGAGCATGGAGACGATTATCTCGGGATTGCAATATAACCAAACAAAACTTTTAGTGGATTTCTACTTATTTTATTAAATATCATCTCCACCAAACAGGACAAGCTTGCATCTGTTATAGTTTTGGAGAAAAATGTGTTCATTTCATGTATGCGCGAAATGCCTTAAAAATGGCTTTAAAATGGATTTGGAGCATGGAGACGATTATCTCGGGATTGCAAGATAACCAAACAAAACTTTTAGTGGATTTCTACTTATTTTATTAAATATCATCTCCACCAAACAGGACAAGCTTGCATCTGTTATAGTTTTGGAGAAAAATGTGTTCATTTCATGTATGCGCGAAATGCCTTAAAAATGGCTTTAAAATGGATTTGGAGCATGGAGACGATTATCTCGGGATTGCAAGATAACCAAACAAAACTTTTAGTGGATTTCTACTTATTTTATTAAATATCATCTCCACCAAACAGGACAAGCTTGCATCTGTTATAGTTTTGGAGAAAAATGTGTTCATTTCATGTATGCGCGAAATGCCTTAAAAATGGCTTTAAAATGGATTTGGAGCATGGAGACGATTATCTCGGGATTGCAAGATAACCAAACAAAACTTTTAGTGGATTTCTACTTATTTTATTAAATATCATCTCCACCAAACAGGACAAGCTTGCATCTGTTATAGTTTTGGAGAAAAATGTGTTCATTTCATGTATGCGCGAAATGCCTTAAAAATGGCTTTAAAATGGATTTGGAGCATGGAGACGATTATCTCGGGATTGCAAGATAACCAAACAAAACTTTTAGTGGATTTCTACTTATTTTATTAAATATCATCTCCACCAAACAGGACAAGCTTGCATCTGTTATAGTTTTGGAGAAAAATGTGTTCATTTCATGTATGCGCGAAATGCCTTAAAAATGGCTTTAAAATGGATTTGGAGCATGGAGACGATTATCTCGGGATTGCAAGATAACCAAACAAAACTTTTAGTGGATTTCTACTTATTTTATTAAATATCATCTCCACCAAACAGGACAAGCTTGCATCTGTTATAGTTTTGGAGAAAAATGTGTTCATTTCATGTATGCGCGAAATGCCTTAAAAATGGCTTTAAAATGGATTTGGAGCATGGAGACGATTATCTCGGGATTGCAAGATAACCAAACAAAACTTTTAGTGGATTTCTACTTATTTTATTAAATATCATCTCCACCAAACAGGACAAGCTTGCATCTGTTATAGTTTTGGAGAAAAATGTGTTCATTTCATGTATGCGCGAAATGCCTTAAAAATGGCTTTAAAATGGATTTGGAGCATGGAGACGATTATCTCGGGATTGCAAGATAACCAAACAAAACTTTTAGTGGATTTCTACTTATTTTATTAAATATCATCTCCACCAAACAGGACAAGCTTGCATCTGTTATAGTTTTGGAGAAAAATGTGTTCATTTCATGTATGCGCGAAATGCCTTAAAAATGGCTTTAAAATGGATTTGGAGCATGGAGACGATTATCTCGGGATTGCAAGATAACCAAACAAAACTTTTAGTGGATTTCTACTTATTTTATTAAATATCATCTCCACCAAACAGGACAAGCTTGCATCTGTTATAGTTTTGGAGAAAAAATGTGTTCATTTCATGTATGCGCGAAATGCCTTAAAAATGGCTTTAAAATGGATTTGGAGCATGGAGACGATTATCTCGGGATTGCAATATAACCAAACAAAACTTTTAGTGGATTTCTACTTATTTTATTAAATATCATCTCCACCAAACAGGACAAGCTTGCATCTGTTATAGTTTTGGAGAAAAATGTGTTCATTTCATGTATGCGCGAAATGCCTTAAAAATGGCTTTAAAATGGATTTGGAGCATGGAGACGATTATCTCGGGATTGCAAGATAACCAAACAAAACTTTTAGTGGATTTCTACTTATTTTATTAAATATCATCTCCACCAAACAGGACAAGCTTGCATCTGTTATAGTTTTGGAGAAAAATGTGTTCATTTCATGTATGCGCGAAATGCCTTAAAAATGGCTTTAAAATGGATTTGGAGCATGGAGACGATTATCTCGGGATTGCAAGATAACCAAACAAAACTTTTAGTGGATTTCTACTTATTTTATTAAATATCATCTCCACCAAACAGGACAAGCTTGCATCTGTTATAGTTTTGGAGAAAAATGTGTTCATTTCATGTATGCGCGAAATGCCTTAAAAATGGCTTTAAAATGGATTTGGAGCATGGAGACGATTATCTCGGGATTGCAAGATAACCAAACAAAACTTTTAGTGGATTTCTACTTATTTTATTAAATATCATCTCCACCAAACAGGACAAGCTTGCATCTGTTATAGTTTTGGAGAAAAATGTGTTCATTTCATGTATGCGCGAAATGCCTTAAAAATGGCTTTAAAATGGATTTGGAGCATGGAGACGATTATCTCGGGATTGCAAGATAACCAAACAAAACTTTTAGTGGATTTCTACTTATTTTATTAAATATCATCTCCACCAAACAGGACAAGCTTGCATCTGTTATAGTTTTGGAGAAAAATGTGTTCATTTCATGTATGCGCGAAATGCCTTAAAAATGGCTTTAAAATGGATTTGGAGCATGGAGACGATTATCTCGGGATTGCAATATAACCAAACAAAACTTTTAGTGGATTTCTACTTATTTTATTAAATATCATCTCCACCAAACAGGACAAGCTTGCATCTGTTATAGTTTTGGAGAAAAATGTGTTCATTTCATGTATGCGCGAAATGCCTTAAAAATGGCTTTAAAATGGATTTGGAGCATGGAGACGATTATCTCGGGATTGCAAGATAACCAAACAAAACTTTTAGTGGATTTCTACTTATTTTATTAAATATCATCTCCACCAAACAGGACAAGCTTGCATCTGTTATAGTTTTGGAGAAAAATGTGTTCATTTCATGTATGCGCGAAATGCCTTAAAAATGGCTTTAAAATGGATTTGGAGCATGGAGACGATTATCTCGGGATTGCAAGATAACCAAACAAAACTTTTAGTGGATTTCTACTTATTTTATTAAATATCATCTCCACCAAACAGGACAAGCTTGCATCTGTTATAGTTTTGGAGAAAAATGTGTTCATTTCATGTATGCGCGAAATGCCTTAAAAATGGCTTTAAAATGGATTTGGAGCATGGAGACGATTATCTCGGGATTGCAAGATAACCAAACAAAACTTTTAGTGGATTTCTACTTATTTTATTAAATATCATCTCCACCAAACAGGACAAGCTTGCATCTGTTATAGTTTTGGAGAAAAATGTGTTCATTTCATGTATGCGCGAAATGCCTTAAAAATGGCTTTAAAATGGATTTGGAGCATGGAGACGATTATCTCGGGATTGCAAGATAACCAAACAAAACTTTTAGTGGATTTCTACTTATTTTATTAAATATCATCTCCACCAAACAGGACAAGCTTGCATCTGTTATAGTTTTGGAGAAAAATGTGTTCATTTCATGTATGCGCGAAATGCCTTAAAAATGGCTTTAAAATGGATTTGGAGCATGGAGACGATTATCTCGGGATTGCAAGATAACCAAACAAAACTTTTAGTGGATTTCTACTTATTTTATTAAATATCATCTCCACCAAACAGGACAAGCTTGCATCTGTTATAGTTTTGGAGAAAAATGTGTTCATTTCATGTATGCGCGAAATGCCTTAAAAATGGCTTTAAAATGGATTTGGAGCATGGAGACGATTATCTCGGGATTGCAAGATAACCAAACAAAACTTTTAGTGGATTTCTACTTATTTTATTAAATATCATCTCCACCAAACAGGACAAGCTTGCATCTGTTATAGTTTTGGAGAAAAATGTGTTCATTTCATGTATGCGCGAAATGCCTTAAAAATGGCTTTAAAATGGATTTGGAGCATGGAGACGATTATCTCGGGATTGCAAGATAACCAAACAAAACTTTTAGTGGATTTCTACTTATTTTATTAAATATCATCTCCACCAAACAGGACAAGCTTGCATCTGTTATAGTTTTGGAGAAAAATGTGTTCATTTCATGTATGCGCGAAATGCCTTAAAAATGGCTTTAAAATGGATTTGGAGCATGGAGACGATTATCTCGGGATTGCAAGATAACCAAACAAAACTTTTAGTGGATTTCTACTTATTTTATTAAATATCATCTCCACCAAACAGGACAAGCTTGCATCTGTTATAGTTTTGGAGAAAAATGTGTTCATTTCATGTATGCGCGAAATGCCTTAAAAATGGCTTTAAAATGGATTTGGAGCATGGAGACGATTATCTCGGGATTGCAAGATAACCAAACAAAACTTTTAGTGGATTTCTACTTATTTTATTAAATATCATCTCCACCAAACAGGACAAGCTTGCATCTGTTATAGTTTTGGAGAAAAATGTGTTCATTTCATGTATGCGCGAAATGCCTTAAAAATGGCTTTAAAATGGATTTGGAGCATGGAGACGATTATCTCGGGATTGCAAGATAACCAAACAAAACTTTTAGTGGATTTCTACTTATTTTATTAAATATCATCTCCACCAAACAGGACAAGCTTGCATCTGTTATAGTTTTGGAGAAAAATGTGTTCATTTCATGTATGCGCGAAATGCCTTAAAAATGGCTTTAAAATGGATTTGGAGCATGGAGACGATTATCTCGGGATTGCAAGATAACCAAACAAAACTTTTAGTGGATTTCTACTTATTTTATTAAATATCATCTCCACCAAACAGGACAAGCTTGCATCTGTTATAGTTTTGGAGAAAAATGTGTTCATTTCATGTATGCGCGAAATGCCTTAAAAATGGCTTTAAAATGGATTTGGAGCATGGAGACGATTATCTCGGGATTGCAAGATAACCAAACAAAACTTTTAGTGGATTTCTACTTATTTTATTAAATATCATCTCCACCAAACAGGACAAGCTTGCATCTGTTATAGTTTTGGAGAAAAATGTGTTCATTTCATGTATGCGCGAAATGCCTTAAAAATGGCTTTAAAATGGATTTGGAGCATGGAGACGATTATCTCGGGATTGCAAGATAACCAAACAAAACTTTTAGTGGATTTCTACTTATTTTATTAAATATCATCTCCACCAAACAGGACAAGCTTGCATCTGTTATAGTTTTGGAGAAAAATGTGTTCATTTCATGTATGCGCGAAATGCCTTAAAAATGGCTTTAAAATGGATTTGGAGCATGGAGACGATTATCTCGGGATTGCAAGATAACCAAACAAAACTTTTAGTGGATTTCTACTTATTTTATTAAATATCATCTCCACCAAACAGGACAAGCTTGCATCTGTTATAGTTTTGGAGAAAAATGTGTTCATTTCATGTATGCGCGAAATGCCTTAAAAATGGCTTTAAAATGGATTTGGAGCATGGAGACGATTATCTCGGGATTGCAAGATAACCAAACAAAACTTTTAGTGGATTTCTACTTATTTTATTAAATATCATCTCCACCAAACAGGACAAGCTTGCATCTGTTATAGTTTTGGAGAAAAATGTGTTCATTTCATGTATGCGCGAAATGCCTTAAAAATGGCTTTAAAATGGATTTGGAGCATGGAGACGATTATCTCGGGATTGCAAGATAACCAAACAAAACTTTTAGTGGATTTCTACTTATTTTATTAAATATCATCTCCACCAAACAGGACAAGCTTGCATCTGTTATAGTTTTGGAGAAAAATGTGTTCATTTCATGTATGCGCGAAATGCCTTAAAAATGGCTTTAAAATGGATTTGGAGCATGGAGACGATTATCTCGGGATTGCAAGATAACCAAACAAAACTTTTAGTGGATTTCTACTTATTTTATTAAATATCATCTCCACCAAACAGGACAAGCTTGCATCTGTTATAGTTTTGGAGAAAAATGTGTTCATTTCATGTATGCGCGAAATGCCTTAAAAATGGCTTTAAAATGGATTTGGAGCATGGAGACGATTATCTCGGGATTGCAAGATAACCAAACAAAACTTTTAGTGGATTTCTACTTATTTTATTAAATATCATCTCCACCAAACAGGACAAGCTTGCATCTGTTATAGTTTTGGAGAAAAATGTGTTCATTTCATGTATGCGCGAAATGCCTTAAAAATGGCTTTAAAATGGATTTGGAGCATGGAGACGATTATCTCGGGATTGCAAGATAACCAAACAAAACTTTTAGTGGATTTCTACTTATTTTATTAAATATCATCTCCACCAAACAGGACAAGCTTGCATCTGTTATAGTTTTGGAGAAAAATGTGTTCATTTCATGTATGCGCGAAATGCCTTAAAAATGGCTTTAAAATGGATTTGGAGCATGGAGACGATTATCTCGGGATTGCAAGATAACCAAACAAAACTTTTAGTGGATTTCTACTTATTTTATTAAATATCATCTCCACCAAACAGGACAAGCTTGCATCTGTTATAGTTTTGGAGAAAAATGTGTTCATTTCATGTATGCGCGAAATGCCTTAAAAATGGCTTTAAAATGGATTTGGAGCATGGAGACGATTATCTCGGGATTGCAAGATAACCAAACAAAACTTTTAGTGGATTTCTACTTATTTTATTAAATATCATCTCCACCAAACAGGACAAGCTTGCATCTGTTATAGTTTTGGAGAAAAATGTGTTCATTTCATGTATGCGCGAAATGCCTTAAAAATGGCTTTAAAATGGATTTGGAGCATGGAGACGATTATCTCGGGATTGCAAGATAACCAAACAAAACTTTTAGTGGATTTCTACTTATTTTATTAAATATCATCTCCACCAAACAGGACAAGCTTGCATCTGTTATAGTTTTGGAGAAAAATGTGTTCATTTCATGTATGCGCGAAATGCCTTAAAAATGGCTTTAAAATGGATTTGGAGCATGGAGACGATTATCTCGGGATTGCAAGATAACCAAACAAAACTTTTAGTGGATTTCTACTTATTTTATTAAATATCATCTCCACCAAACAGGACAAGCTTGCATCTGTTATAGTTTTGGAGAAAAATGTGTTCATTTCATGTATGCGCGAAATGCCTTAAAAATGGCTTTAAAATGGATTTGGAGCATGGAGACGATTATCTCGGGATTGCAAGATAACCAAACAAAACTTTTAGTGGATTTCTACTTATTTTATTAAATATCATCTCCACCAAACAGGACAAGCTTGCATCTGTTATAGTTTTGGAGAAAAATGTGTTCATTTCATGTATGCGCGAAATGCCTTAAAAATGGCTTTAAAATGGATTTGGAGCATGGAGACGATTATCTCGGGATTGCAAGATAACCAAACAAAACTTTTAGTGGATTTCTACTTATTTTATTAAATATCATCTCCACCAAACAGGACAAGCTTGCATCTGTTATAGTTTTGGAGAAAAATGTGTTCATTTCATGTATGCGCGAAATGCCTTAAAAATGGCTTTAAAATGGATTTGGAGCATGGAGACGATTATCTCGGGATTGCAAGATAACCAAACAAAACTTTTAGTGGATTTCTACTTATTTTATTAAATATCATCTCCACCAAACAGGACAAGCTTGCATCTGTTATAGTTTTGGAGAAAAATGTGTTCATTTCATGTATGCGCGAAATGCCTTAAAAATGGCTTTAAAATGGATTTGGAGCATGGAGACGATTATCTCGGGATTGCAAGATAACCAAACAAAACTTTTAGTGGATTTCTACTTATTTTATTAAATATCATCTCCACCAAACAGGACAAGCTTGCATCTGTTATAGTTTTGGAGAAAAATGTGTTCATTTCATGTATGCGCGAAATGCCTTAAAAATGGCTTTAAAATGGATTTGGAGCATGGAGACGATTATCTCGGGATTGCAAGATAACCAAACAAAACTTTTAGTGGATTTCTACTTATTTTATTAAATATCATCTCCACCAAACAGGACAAGCTTGCATCTGTTATAGTTTTGGAGAAAAATGTGTTCATTTCATGTATGCGCGAAATGCCTTAAAAATGGCTTTAAAATGGATTTGGAGCATGGAGACGATTATCTCGGGATTGCAAGATAACCAAACAAAACTTTTAGTGGATTTCTACTTATTTTATTAAATATCATCTCCACCAAACAGGACAAGCTTGCATCTGTTATAGTTTTGGAGAAAAATGTGTTCATTTCATGTATGCGCGAAATGCCTTAAAAATGGCTTTAAAATGGATTTGGAGCATGGAGACGATTATCTCGGGATTGCAAGATAACCAAACAAAACTTTTAGTGGATTTCTACTTATTTTATTAAATATCATCTCCACCAAACAGGACAAGCTTGCATCTGTTATAGTTTTGGAGAAAAATGTGTTCATTTCATGTATGCGCGAAATGCCTTAAAAATGGCTTTAAAATGGATTTGGAGCATGGAGACGATTATCTCGGGATTGCAAGATAACCAAACAAAACTTTTAGTGGATTTCTACTTATTTTATTAAATATCATCTCCACCAAACAGGACAAGCTTGCATCTGTTATAGTTTTGGAGAAAAATGTGTTCATTTCATGTATGCGCGAAATGCCTTAAAAATGGCTTTAAAATGGATTTGGAGCATGGAGACGATTATCTCGGGATTGCAAGATAACCAAACAAAACTTTTAGTGGATTTCTACTTATTTTATTAAATATCATCTCCACCAAACAGGACAAGCTTGCATCTGTTATAGTTTTGGAGAAAAATGTGTTCATTTCATGTATGCGCGAAATGCCTTAAAAATGGCTTTAAAATGGATTTGGAGCATGGAGACGATTATCTCGGGATTGCAAGATAACCAAACAAAACTTTTAGTGGATTTCTACTTATTTTATTAAATATCATCTCCACCAAACAGGACAAGCTTGCATCTGTTATAGTTTTGGAGAAAAATGTGTTCATTTCATGTATGCGCGAAATGCCTTAAAAATGGCTTTAAAATGGATTTGGAGCATGGAGACGATTATCTCGGGATTGCAAGATAACCAAACAAAACTTTTAGTGGATTTCTACTTATTTTATTAAATATCATCTCCACCAAACAGGACAAGCTTGCATCTGTTATAGTTTTGGAGAAAAATGTGTTCATTTCATGTATGCGCGAAATGCCTTAAAAAATGGCTTTAAAATGGATTTGGAGCATGGAGACGATTATCTCGGGATTGCAAGATAACCAAACAAAACTTTTAGTGGATTTCTACTTATTTTATTAAATATCATCTCCACCAAACAGGACAAGCTTGCATCTGTTATAGTTTTGGAGAAAAATGTGTTCATTTCATGTATGCGCGAAATGCCTTAAAAATGGCTTTAAAATGGATTTGGAGCATGGAGACGATTATCTCGGGATTGCAAGATAACCAAACAAAACTTTTAGTGGATTTCTACTTATTTTATTAAATATCATCTCCACCAAACAGGACAAGCTTGCATCTGTTATAGTTTTGGAGAAAAATGTGTTCATTTCATGTATGCGCGAAATGCCTTAAAAATGGCTTTAAAATGGATTTGGAGCATGGAGACGATTATCTCGGGATTGCAAGATAACCAAACAAAACTTTTAGTGGATTTCTACTTATTTTATTAAATATCATCTCCACCAAACAGGACAAGCTTGCATCTGTTATAGTTTTGGAGAAAAATGTGTTCATTTCATGTATGCGCGAAATGCCTTAAAAATGGCTTTAAAATGGATTTGGAGCATGGAGACGATTATCTCGGGATTGCAAGATAACCAAACAAAACTTTTAGTGGATTTCTACTTATTTTATTAAATATCATCTCCACCAAACAGGACAAGCTTGCATCTGTTATAGTTTTGGAGAAAAATGTGTTCATTTCATGTATGCGCGAAATGCCTTAAAAATGGCTTTAAAATGGATTTGGAGCATGGAGACGATTATCTCGGGATTGCAAGATAACCAAACAAAACTTTTAGTGGATTTCTACTTATTTTATTAAATATCATCTCCACCAAACAGGACAAGCTTGCATCTGTTATAGTTTTGGAGAAAAATGTGTTCATTTCATGTATGCGCGAAATGCCTTAAAAATGGCTTTAAAATGGATTTGGAGCATGGAGACGATTATCTCGGGATTGCAAGATAACCAAACAAAACTTTTAGTGGATTTCTACTTATTTTATTAAATATCATCTCCACCAAACAGGACAAGCTTGCATCTGTTATAGTTTTGGAGAAAAATGTGTTCATTTCATGTATGCGCGAAATGCCTTAAAAATGGCTTTAAAATGGATTTGGAGCATGGAGACGATTATCTCGGGATTGCAAGATAACCAAACAAAACTTTTAGTGGATTTCTACTTATTTTATTAAATATCATCTCCACCAAACAGGACAAGCTTGCATCTGTTATAGTTTTGGAGAAAAATGTGTTCATTTCATGTATGCGCGAAATGCCTTAAAAATGGCTTTAAAATGGATTTGGAGCATGGAGACGATTATCTCGGGATTGCAAGATAACCAAACAAAACTTTTAGTGGATTTCTACTTATTTTATTAAATATCATCTCCACCAAACAGGACAAGCTTGCATCTGTTATAGTTTTGGAGAAAAATGTGTTCATTTCATGTATGCGCGAAATGCCTTAAAAATGGCTTTAAAATGGATTTGGAGCATGGAGACGATTATCTCGGGATTGCAAGATAACCAAACAAAACTTTTAGTGGATTTCTACTTATTTTATTAAATATCATCTCCACCAAACAGGACAAGCTTGCATCTGTTATAGTTTTGGAGAAAAATGTGTTCATTTCATGTATGCGCGAAATGCCTTAAAAATGGCTTTAAAATGGATTTGGAGCATGGAGACGATTATCTCGGGATTGCAAGATAACCAAACAAAACTTTTAGTGGATTTCTACTTATTTTATTAAATATCATCTCCACCAAACAGGACAAGCTTGCATCTGTTATAGTTTTGGAGAAAAATGTGTTCATTTCATGTATGCGCGAAATGCCTTAAAAATGGCTTTAAAATGGATTTGGAGCATGGAGACGATTATCTCGGGATTGCAAGATAACCAAACAAAACTTTTAGTGGATTTCTACTTATTTTATTAAATATCATCTCCACCAAACAGGACAAGCTTGCATCTGTTATAGTTTTGGAGAAAAATGTGTTCATTTCATGTATGCGCGAAATGCCTTAAAAATGGCTTTAAAATGGATTTGGAGCATGGAGACGATTATCTCGGGATTGCAAGATAACCAAACAAAACTTTTAGTGGATTTCTACTTATTTTATTAAATATCATCTCCACCAAACAGGACAAGCTTGCATCTGTTATAGTTTTGGAGAAAAATGTGTTCATTTCATGTATGCGCGAAATGCCTTAAAAATGGCTTTAAAATGGATTTGGAGCATGGAGACGATTATCTCGGGATTGCAAGATAACGAAACAAAACTTTTAGTGGATTTCTACTTATTTTATTAAATATCATCTCCACCAAACAGGACAAGCTTGCATCTGTTATAGTTTTGGAGAAAAATGTGTTCATTTCATGTATGCGCGAAATGCCTTAAAAATGGCTTTAAAATGGATTTGGAGCATGGAGACGATTATCTCGGGATTGCAAGATAACCAAACAAAACTTTTAGTTGATTTCTACTTATTTTATTAAATATCATCTCCACCAAACAGGACAAGCTTGCATCTGTTATAGTTTTGGAGAAAAATGTGTTCATTTCATGTATGCGCGAAATGCCTTAAAAATGGCTTTAAAATGGATTTGGAGCATGGAGACGATTATCTCGGGATTGCAAGATAACCAAACAAAACTTTTAGTGGATTTCTACTTATTTTATTAAATATCATCTCCACCAAACAGGACAAGCTTGCATCTGTTATAGTTTTGGAGAAAAATGTGTTCATTTCATGTATGCGCGAAATGCCTTAAAAATGGCTTTAAAATGGATTTGGAGCATGGAGACGATTATCTCGGGATTGCAAGATAACCAAACAAAACTTTTAGTGGATTTCTACTTATTTTATTAAATATCATCTCCACCAAACAGGA
>NW_027443303.1:0-50146 GCF_048569485.1 Anomaloglossus baeobatrachus | reverse complement strand
CAAGCTTGTCCTGTTTGGTGGAGATGATATTTAATAAAATAAGTAGAAATCCACTAAAAGTTTTGTTTGGTTATCTTGCAATCCCGAGATAATCGTCTCCATGCTCCAAATCCATTTTAAAGCCATTTTTAAGGCATTTCGCGCATACATGAAATGAACACATTTTTCTCCAAAAACTATAACAGATGCAAGCTTGTCCTGTTTGGTGGAGATGATATTTAATAAAATAAGTAGAAATCCACTAAAAGTTTTGTTTGGTTATCTTGCAATCCCGAGATAATCGTCTCCATGCTCCAAATCCATTTTAAAGCCATTTTTAAGGCATTTCGCGCATACATGAAATGAACACATTTTTCTCCAAAACTATAACAGATGCAAGCTTGTCCTGTTTGGTGGAGATGATATTTAATAAAATAAGTAGAAATCCACTAAAAGTTTTGTTCGGTTATCTTGCAATCCCGAGATAATCGTCTCCATGCTCCAAATCCATTTTAAAGCCATTTTTAAGGCATTTCGCGCATACATGAAATGAACACATTTTTCTCCAAAACTATAACAGATGCAAGCTTGTCCTGTTTGGTGGAGATGATATTTAATAAAATAAGTAGAAATCCACTAAAAGTTTTGTTTGGTTATCTTGCAATCCCGAGATAATCGTCTCCATGCTCCAAATCCATTTTAAAGCCATTTTTAAGGCATTTCGCGCATACATGAAATGAACACATTTTTCTCCAAAACTAAAACAGATGCAAGCTTGTCCTGTTTGGTGGAGATGATATTTAATAAAATAAGTAGAAATCCACTAAAAGTTTTGTTTGGTTATTTTGCAATCCCGAGATAATCGTCTCCATGCTCCAAATCCATTTTAAAGCCATTTTTAAGGCATTTCGCGCATACATGAAATGAACACATTTTTCTCCAAAACTATAACAGATGCAAGCTTGTCCTGTTTGGTCGAGATGATATTTAATAAAATAAGTAGAAATCCACTAAAAGTTTTGTTTGGTTATCTTGCAATCCCGAGATAATCGTCTCCATGCTCCAAATCCATTTTAAAGCCATTTTTAAGGCATTTCGCGCATACATGAAATGAACACATTTTTCTCCAAAACTATAACAGATGCAAGCTTGTCCTGTTTGGTGGAGATGATATTTAATAAAATAAGTAGAAATCCACTAAAAGTTTTGTTTGGTTATCTTGCAATCCCGAGATAATCGTCTCCATGCTCCAAATCCATTTTAAAGCCATTTTTAAGGCATTTCGCGCATACATGAAATGAACACATTTTTCTCCAAAACTATAACAGATGCAAGCTTGTCCTGTTTGGTGGAGATGATATTTAATAAAATAAGTAGAAATCCACTAAAAGTTTTGTTTGGTTATCTTGCAATCCCGAGATAATCGTCTCCATGCTCCAAATCCATTTTAAAGCCATTTTTAAGGCATTTCGCGCATACATGAAATGAACACATTTTTCTCCAAAACTATAACAGATGCAAGCTTGTCCTGTTTGGTGGAGATGATATTTAATAAAATAAGTAGAAATCCACTAAAAGTTTTGTTTGGTTATCTTGCAATCCCGAGATAATCGTCTCCATGCTCCAAATCCATTTTAAAGCCATTTTTAAGGCATTTCGCGCATACATGAAATGAACACATTTTTCTCCAAAACTATAACAGATGCAAGCTTGTCCTGTTTGGTGGAGATGATATTTAATAAAATAAGTAGAAATCCACTAAAAGTTTTGTTTGGTTATCTTGCAATCCCGAGATAATCGTCTCCATGCTCCAAATCCATTTTAAAGCCATTTTTAAGGCATTTCGCGCATACATGAAATGAACACATTTTTCTCCAAAACTATAACAGATGCAAGCTTGTCCTGTTTGGTGGAGATGATATTTAATAAAATAAGTAGAAATCCACTAAAAGTTTTGTTTGGTTATCTTGCAATCCCGAGATAATCGTCTCCATGCTCCAAATCCTATTTTAAAGCCATTTTTAAGGCATTTCGCGCATACATGAAATGAACACATTTTTCTCCAAAACTATAACAGATGCAAGCTTGTCCTGTTTGGTGGAGATGATATTTAATAAAATAAGTAGAAATCCACTAAAGGTTTTGTTTGGTTATCTTGCAATCCCGAGATAATCGTCTCCATGCTCCAAATCCATTTTAAAGCCATTTTTAAGGCATTTCGCGCATACATGAAATGAACACATTTTTCTCCAAAACTATAACAGATGCAAGCTTGTCCTGTTTGGTGGAGATGATATTTAATAAAATAAGTAGAAATCCACTAAAAGTTTTGTTTGGTTATCTTGCAATCCCGAGATAATCGTCTCCATGCTCCAAATCCATTTTAAAGCCATTTTTAAGGCATTTCGCGCATACATGAAATGAACACATTTTTCTCCAAAACTATAACAGATGCAAGCTTGTCCTGTTTGGTGGAGATGATATTTAATAAAAGTAAGTAGAAATCCACTAAAAGTTTTGTTTGGTTATCTTACAATCCCGAGATAATCGTCTCCATGCTCCAAATCCATTTTAAAGCCATTTTTAAGGCATTTCGCGCATACATGAAATGAACACATTTTTCTCCAAAACTATAACAGATGCAAGCTTGTCCTGTTTGGTGGAGATGATATTTAATAAAATAAGTAGAAATCTACTAAAAGTTTTGTTTGGTTATCTTGCAATCCCGAGATAATCGTCTCCATGCTCCAAATCCATTTTAAAGCCATTTTTAAGGCATTTCGCGCATACATGAAATGAACACATTTTTCTCCAAAACTATAACAGATGCAAGCTTGTCCTGTTTGGTGGAGATGATATTTAATAAAATAAGTAGAAATCCACTAAAAGTTTTGTTTGGTTATCTTGCAATCCCGAGATAATCGTCTCCATGCTCCAAATCCATTTTAAAGCCATTTTTAAGGCATTTCGCGCATAAATGAAATGAACACATTTTTCTCCAAAACTATAACAGATGCAAGCTTGTCCTGTTTGGTGGAGATGATATTTAATAAAATAAGTAGAAATCCACTAAAAGTTTTGTTTGGTTATCTTGCAATCCCGAGATAATCGTCTCCATGCTCCAAATCCATTTTAAAGCCATTTTTAAGGCATTTCGCGCATACATGAAATGAACACATTTTTCTCCAAAACTATAACAGATGCAAGCTTGTCCTGTTTGGTGGAGATGATATTTAATAAAATAAGTAGAAATCCACTAAAAGTTTTGTTTGGTTATCTTGCAATCCCGAGATAATCGTCTCCATGCTCCAAATCCATTTTAAAGCCATTTTTAAGGCATTTCGCGCATACATGAAATGAACACATTTTTCTCCAAAACTATAACAGATGCAAGCTTGTCCTGTTTGGTGGAGATGATATTTAATAAAATAAGTAGAAATCCACTAAAAGTTTTGTTTGGTTATCTTGCAATCCCGAGATAATCGTCTCCATGCTCCAAATCCATTTTAAAGCCATTTTTAAGGCATTTCGCGCATACATGAAATGAACACATTTTTCTCCAAAACTATAACAGATGCAAGCTTGTCCTGTTTGGTGGAGATGATATTTAATAAAATAAGTAGAAATCCACTAAAAGTTTTGTTTGGTTATCTTGCAATCCCGAGATAATCGTCTCCATGCTCCAAATCCATTTTAAAGCCATTTTTAAGGCATTTCGCGCATACATGAAATGAACACATTTTTTCTCCAAAACTATAACAGATGCAAGCTTGTCCTGTTTGGTGGAGATGATATTTAATAAAATAAGTAGAAATCCACTAAAAGTTTTGTTTGGTTATCTTGCAATCCCGAGATAATCGTCTCCATGCTCCAAATCCATTTTAAAGCCATTTTTAAGGCATTTCGCGCATACATGAAATGAACACATTTTTCTCCAAAACTATAACAGATGCAAGCTTGTCCTGTTTGGTGGAGATGATATTTAATAAAATAAGTAGAAATCCACTAAAAGTTTTGTTTGGTTATCTTGCAATCCCGAGATAATCGTCTCCATGCTCCAAATCCATTTTAAAGCCATTTTTAAGGCATTTCGCGCATACATGAAATGAACACATTTTTCTCCAAAACTATAACAGATGCAAGCTTGTCCTGTTTGGTGGAGATGATATTTAATAAAATAAGTAGAAATCCACTAAAAGTTTTGTTTGGTTATCTTGCAATCCCGAGATAATCGTCTCCATGCTCCAAATCCATTTTAAAGCCATTTTTAAGGCATTTCGCGCATACTTATTTTATTAAATATCATCTCCACCAAACAGGACAAGCTTGCATCTGTTATAGTTTTGGAGAAAAATGTGTTCATTTCATGTATGCGCGAAATGCCTTAAAAATGGCTTTAAAATGGATTTGGAGCATGGAGACGATTATCTCGGGATTGCAAGATAACCAAACAAAACTTTTAGTGGATTTCTACTTATTTTATTAAATATCATCTCCACCAAACAGGACAAGCTTGCATCTGTTATAGTTTTGGAGAAAAATGTGTTCATTTCATGTATGCGCGAAATGCCTTAAAAATGGCTTTAAATGGATTTGGAGCATGGAGACGATTATCTCGGGATTGCAAGATAACCAAACAAAACTTTTAGTGGATTTCTACTTATTTTATTAAATATCATCTCCACCAAACAGGACAAGCTTGCATCTGTTATAGTTTTGGAGAAAAATGTGTTCATTTCATGTATGCGCGAAATGCCTTAAAAATGGCTTTAAAATGGATTTGGAGCATGGAGACTATTATCTCGGGATTGCAAGATAACCAAACAAAACTTTTAGTGGATTTCTACATATTTTATTAAATATCATCTCCAGCAAACAGGACAAGCTTGCATCTGTTATAGTTTTGGAGAAAAATGTGTTCATTTCATGTATGCGCGAAATGCCTTAAAAATGGCTTTAAATGGATTTGGAGCATGGAGACGATTATCTCGGGATTGCAAGATAACCAAACAAAACTTTTAGTGGATTTCTACTTATTTTATTAAATATCATCTCCACCAAACAGGACAAGCTTGCATCTGTTATAGTTTTGGAGAAAAATGTGTTCATTTCATGTATGCGCGAAATGCCTTAAAAATGGCTTTAAAATGGATTTGGAGCATGGAGACGATTATCTCGGGATTGCAAGATAACCAAACAAAACTTTTAGTGGATTTCTACTTATTTTATTAAATATCATCTCCACCAAACAGGACAAGCTTGCATCTGTTATAGTTTTGGAGAAAAATGTGTTCATTTCATGTATGCGCGAAATGCCTTAAAAATGGCTTTAAAATGGATTTGGAGCATGGAGACGATTATCTCGGGATTGCAAGATAACCAAATAAAACTTTTAGTGGATTTCTACTTATTTTATTAAATATCATCTCCACCAAACAGGACAAGCTTGCATCTGTTATAGTTTTGGAGAAAAATGTGTTCATTTCATGTATGCGCGAAATGCCTTAAAAATGGCTTTAAAATGGATTTGGAGCATGGAGACGATTATCTCGGGATTGCAAGATAACCAAACAAAACTTTTAGTGGATTTCTACTTATTTTATTAAATATCATCTCCACCAAACAGGACAAGCTTGCATCTGTTATAGTTTTGGAGAAAAATGTGTTCATTTCATGTATGCGCGAAATGCCTTAAAAATGGCTTTAAAATGGATTTGGAGCATGGAGACGATTATCTCGGGATTGGAAGATAACCAAACAAAACTTTTAGTGGATTTCTACTTATTTTATTAAATATCATCTCCACCAAACAGGACAAGCTTGCATCTGTTATAGTTTTGGAGAAAAATGTGTTCATTTCATGTATGCGCGAAATGCCTTAAAAATGGCTTTAAAATGGATTTGGAGCATGGAGACGATTATCTCGGGATTGCAAGATAACCAAACAAAACTTTTAGTGGATTTCTACATATTTTATTAAATATCATCTCCAGCCAAACAGGACAAGCTTGCATCTGTTATAGTTTTGGAGAAAAATGTGTTCATTTCATGTATGCGCGAAATGCCTTAAAAATGGCTTTAAAATGGATTTGGAGCATGGAGACGATTATCTCGGGATTGCAAGATAACCAAACAAAACTTTTAGTGGATTTCTACTTATTTTATTAAATATCATCTCCACCAAACAGGACAAGCTTGCATCTGTTATAGTTTTGGAGAAAAATGTGTTCATTTCATGTATGCGCGAAATGCCTTAAAAATGGCTTTAAAATGGATTTGGAGCATGGAGACGATTATCTCGGGATTGCAAGATAACCAAACAAAACTTTTAGTGGATTTCTACTTATTTTATTAAATATCATCTCCACCAACAGGACAAGCTTGCATCTGTTATAGTTTTGGAGAAAAATGTGTTCATTTCATGTATGCGCGAAATGCCTTAAAAATGGCTTTAAAATGGATTTGGAGCATGGAGACGATTATCTCGGGATTGCAAGATAACCAAACAAAACTTTTAGTGGATTTCTACTTATTTTATTAAATATCATCTCCACCAAACAGGACAAGCTTGCATCTGTTATAGTTTTGGAGAAAAATGTGTTCATTTCATGTATGCGCGAAATGCCTTAAAAATGGCTTTAAAATGGATTTGGAGCATGGAGACGATTATCTCGGGATTGCAAGATAACCAAATAAAACTTTTAGTGGATTTCTACTTATTTTATTAAATATCATCTCCACCAAACAGGACAAGCTTGCATCTGTTATAGTTTTGGAGAAAAATGTGTTCATTTCATGTATGCGCGAAATGCCTTAAAAATGGCTTTAAAATGGATTTGGAGCATGGAGACGATTATCTCGGGATTGCAAGATAACCAAACAAAACTTTTAGTGGATTTCTACTTATTTTATTAAATATCATCTCCACCAAACAGGACAAGCTTGCATCTGTTATAGTTTTGGAGAAAAATGTGTTCATTTCATGTATGCGCGAAATGCCTTAAAAATGGCTTTAAAATGGATTTGGAGCATGGAGACGATTATCTCGGGATTGCAAGATAACCAAACAAAACTTTTAGTGGATTTCTACTTATTTTATTAAATATCATCTCCACCAAACAGGACAAGCTTGCATCTGTTATAGTTTTGGAGAAAAATGTGTTCATTTCATGTATGCGCGAAATGCCTTAAAAATGGCTTTAAAATGGATTTGGAGCATGGAGACGATTATCTCGGGATTGCAAGATAACCAAACAAAACTTTTAGTGGATTTCTACTTATTTTATTAAATATCATCTCCACCAAACAGGACAAGCTTGCATCTGTTATAGTTTTGGAGAAAAATGTGTTCATTTCATGTATGCGCGAAATGCCTTAAAAATGGCTTTAAAATGGATTTGGAGCATGGAGACGATTATCTCGGGATTGCAAGATAACCAAACAAAACTTTTAGTGGATTTCTACTTATTTTATTAAATATCATCTCCACCAAACAGGACAAGCTTGCATCTGTTATAGTTTTGGAGAAAAATGTGTTCATTTCATGTATGCGCGAAATGCCTTAAAAATGGCTTTAAAATGGATTTGGAGCATGGAGACGATTATCTCGGGATTGCAAGATAACCAAACAAAACTTTTAGTGGATTTCTACTTATTTTATTAAATATCATCTCCACCAAACAGGACAAGCTTGCATCTGTTATAGTTTTGGAGAAAAATGTGTTCATTTCATGTATGCGCGAAATGCCTTAAAAATGGCTTTAAAATGGATTTGGAGCATGGAGACGATTATCTCGGGATTGCAAGATAACCAAACAAAACTTTTAGTGGATTTCTACTTATTTTATTAAATATCATCTCCACCAAACAGGACAAGCTTGCATCTGTTATAGTTTTGGAGAAAAATGTGTTCATTTCATGTATGCGCGAAATGCCTTAAAAATGGCTTTAAAATGGATTTGGAGCATGGAGACGATTATCTCGGGATTGCAAGATAACCAAACAAAACTTTTAGTGGATTTCTACTTATTTTATTAAATATCATCTCCACCAAACAGGACAAGCTTGCATCTGTTATAGTTTTGGAGAAAAATGTGTTCATTTCATGTATGCGCGAAATGCCTTAAAAATGGCTTTAAAATGGATTTGGAGCATGGAGACGATTATCTCGGGATTGCAAGATAACCAAACAAAACTTTTAGTGGATTTCTACTTATTTTATTAAATATCATCTCCACCAAACAGGACAAGCTTGCATCTGTTATAGTTTTGGAGAAAAATGTGTTCATTTCATGTATGCGCGAAATGCCTTAAAAATGGCTTTAAAATGGATTTGGAGCATGGAGACGATTATCTCGGGATTGCAAGATAACCAAACAAAACTTTTAGTGGATTTCTACTTATTTTATTAAATATCATCTCCACCAAACAGGACAAGCTTGCATCTGTTATAGTTTTGGAGAAAAATGTGTTCATTTCATGTATGCGCGAAATGCCTTAAAAATGGCTTTAAAATGGATTTGGAGCATGGAGACGATTATCTCGGGATTGCAAGATAACCAAACAAAACTTTTAGTGGATTTCTACTTATTTTATTAAATATCATCTCCACCAAACAGGACAAGCTTGCATCTGTTATAGTTTTGGAGAAAAATGTGTTCATTTCATGTATGCGCGAAATGCCTTAAAAATGGCTTTAAAATGGATTTGGAGCATGGAGACGATTATCTCGGGATTGCAAGATAACCAAACAAAACTTTTAGTGGATTTCTACTTATTTTATTAAATATCATCTCCACCAAACAGGACAAGCTTGCATCTGTTATAGTTTTGGAGAAAAATGTGTTCATTTCATGTATGCGCGAAATGCCTTAAAAATGGCTTTAAAATGGATTTGGAGCATGGAGACGATTATCTCGGGATTGCAAGATAACCAAACAAAACTTTTAGTGGATTTCTACTTATTTTATTAAATATCATCTCCACCAAACAGGACAAGCTTGCATCTGTTATAGTTTTGGAGAAAAATGTGTTCATTTCATGTATGCGCGAAATGCCTTAAAAATGGCTTTAAAATGGATTTGGAGCATGGAGACGATTATTTCGGGATTGCAAGATAACCAAACAAAACTTTTAGTGGATTTCTACTTATTTTATTAAATATCATCTCCACCAAACAGGACAAGCTTGCATCTGTTATAGTTTTGGAGAAAAATGTGTTCATTTCATGTATGCGCGAAATGCCTTAAAAATGGCTTTAAAATGGATTTGGAGCATGGAGACGATTATCTCGGGATTGCAAGATAACCAAACAAAACTTTTAGTGGATTTCTACTTATTTTATTAAATATCATCTCCACCAAACAGGACAAGCTTGCATCTGTTATAGTTTTGGAGAAAAATGTGTTCATTTCATGTATGCGCGAAATGCCTTAAAAATGGCTTTAAAATGGATTTGGAGCATGGAGACGATTATCTCGGGATTGCAAGATAACCAAACAAAACTTTTAGTGGATTTCTACTTATTTTATTAAATATCATCTCCACCAAACAGGACAAGCTTGCATCTGTTATAGTTTTGGAGAAAAATGTGTTCATTTCATGTATGCGCGAAATGCCTTAAAAATGGCTTTAAAATGGATTTGGAGCATGGAGACGATTATCTCGGGATTGCAAGATAACCAAACAAAACTTTTAGTGGATTTCTACTTATTTTATTAAATATCATCTCCACCAAACAGGACAAGCTTGCATCTGTTATAGTTTTGGAGAAAAATGTGTTCATTTCATGTATGCGCGAAATGCCTTAAAAATGGCTTTAAAATGGATTTGGAGCATGGAGACGATTATCTCGGGATTGCAAGATAACCAAACAAAACTTTTAGTGGATTTCTACTTATTTTATTAAATATCATCTCCACCAAACAGGACAAGCTTGCATCTGTTATAGTTTTGGAGAAAAATGTGTTCATTTCATGTATGCGCGAAATGCCTTAAAAATGGCTTTAAAATGGATTTGGAGCATGGAGACGATTATCTCGGGATTGCAAGATAACCAAACAAAACTTTTAGTGGATTTCTACTTATTTTATTAAATATCATCTCCACCAAACAGGACAAGCTTGCATCTGTTATAGTTTTGGAGAAAAATGTGTTCATTTCATGTATGCGCGAAATGCCTTAAAAATGGCTTTAAAATGGATTTGGAGCATGGAGACGATTATCTCGGGATTGCAAGATAACCAAACAAAACTTTTAGTGGATTTCTACTTATTTTATTAAATATCATCTCCACCAAACAGGACAAGCTTGCATCTGTTATAGTTTTGGAGAAAAATGTGTTCATTTCATGTATGCGCGAAATGCCTTAAAAATGGCTTTAAAATGGATTTGGAGCATGGAGACGATTATCTCGGGATTGCAAGATAACCAAACAAAACTTTTAGTGGATTTCTACTTATTTTATTAAATATCATCTCCACCAAACAGGACAAGCTTGCATCTGTTATAGTTTTGGAGAAAAATGTGTTCATTTCATGTATGCGCGAAATGCCTTAAAAATGGCTTTAAAATGGATTTGGAGCATGGAGACGATTATCTCGGGATTGCAAGATAACCAAACAAAACTTTTAGTGGATTTCTACTTATTTTATTAAATATCATCTCCACCAAACAGGACAAGCTTGCATCTGTTATAGTTTTGGAGAAAAATGTGTTCATTTCATGTATGCGCGAAATGCCTTAAAAATGGCTTTAAAATGGATTTGGAGCATGGAGACGATTATCTCGGGATTGCAAGATAACCAAACAAAACTTTTAGTGGATTTCTACTTATTTTATTAAATATCATCTCCACCAAACAGGACAAGCTTGCATCTGTTATAGTTTTGGAGAAAAATGTGTTCATTTCATGTATGCGCGAAATGCCTTAAAAATGGCTTTAAAATGGATTTGGAGCATGGAGACGATTATCTCGGGATTGCAAGATAACCAAACAAAACTTTTAGTGGATTTCTACTTATTTTATTAAATATCATCTCCACCAAACAGGACAAGCTTGCATCTGTTATAGTTTTGGAGAAAAATGTGTTCATTTCATGTATGCGCGAAATGCCTTAAAAATGGCTTTAAAATGGATTTGGAGCATGGAGACGATTATCTCGGGATTGCAAGATAACCAAACAAAACTTTTAGTGGATTTCTACTTATTTTATTAAATATCATCTCCACCAAACAGGACAAGCTTGCATCTGTTATAGTTTTGGAGAAAAATGTGTTCATTTCATGTATGCGCGAAATGCCTTAAAAATGGCTTTAAAATGGATTTGGAGCATGGAGACGATTATCTCGGGATTGCAAGATAACCAAACAAAACTTTTAGTGGATTTCTACTTATTTTATTAAATATCATCTCCACCAAACAGGACAAGCTTGCATCTGTTATAGTTTTGGAGAAAAATGTGTTCATTTCATGTATGCGCGAAATGCCTTAAAAATGGCTTTAAAATGGATTTGGAGCATGGAGACGATTATCTCGGGATTGCAAGATAACCAAACAAAACTTTTAGTGGATTTCTACTTATTTTATTAAATATCATCTCCACCAAACAGGACAAGCTTGCATCTGTTATAGTTTTGGAGAAAAATGTGTTCATTTCATGTATGCGCGAAATGCCTTAAAAATGGCTTTAAAATGGATTTGGAGCATGGAGACGATTATCTCGGGATTGCAAGATAACCAAACAAAACTTTTAGTGGATTTCTACTTATTTTATTAAATATCATCTCCACCAAACAGGACAAGCTTGCATCTGTTATAGTTTTGGAGAAAAATGTGTTCATTTCATGTATGCGCGAAATGCCTTAAAAATGGCTTTAAAATGGATTTGGAGCATGGAGACGATTATCTCGGGATTGCAAGATAACCAAACAAAACTTTTAGTGGATTTCTACTTATTTTATTAAATATCATCTCCACCAAACAGGACAAGCTTGCATCTGTTATAGTTTTGGAGAAAAATGTGTTCATTTCATGTATGCGCGAAATGCCTTAAAAATGGCTTTAAAATGGATTTGGAGCATGGAGACGATTATCTCGGGATTGCAAGATAACCAAACAAAACTTTTAGTGGATTTCTACTTATTTTATTAAATATCATCTCCACCAAACAGGACAAGCTTGCATCTGTTATAGTTTTGGAGAAAAATGTGTTCATTTCATGTATGCGCGAAATGCCTTAAAAATGGCTTTAAAATGGATTTGGAGCATGGAGACGATTATCTCGGGATTGCAAGATAACCAAACAAAACTTTTAGTGGATTTCTACTTATTTTATTAAATATCATCTCCACCAAACAGGACAAGCTTGCATCTGTTATAGTTTTGGAGAAAAATGTGTTCATTTCATGTATGCGCGAAATGCCTTAAAAATGGCTTTAAAATGGATTTGGAGCATGGAGACGATTATCTCGGGATTGCAAGATAACCAAACAAAACTTTTAGTGGATTTCTACTTATTTTATTAAATATCATCTCCACCAAACAGGACAAGCTTGCATCTGTTATAGTTTTGGAGAAAAATGTGTTCATTTCATGTATGCGCGAAATGCCTTAAAAATGGCTTTAAAATGGATTTGGAGCATGGAGACGATTATCTCGGGATTGCAAGATAACCAAACAAAACTTTTAGTGGATTTCTACTTATTTTATTAAATATCATCTCCACCAAACAGGACAAGCTTGCATCTGTTATAGTTTTGGAGAAAAATGTGTTCATTTCATGTATGCGCGAAATGCCTTAAAAATGGCTTTAAAATGGATTTGGAGCATGGAGACGATTATCTCGGGATTGCAAGATAACCAAACAAAACTTTTAGTGGATTTCTACTTATTTTATTAAATATCATCTCCACCAAACAGGACAAGCTTGCATCTGTTATAGTTTTGGAGAAAAATGTGTTCATTTCATGTATGCGCGAAATGCCTTAAAAATGGCTTTAAAATGGATTTGGAGCATGGAGACGATTATCTCGGGATTGCAAGATAACCAAACAAAACTTTTAGTGGATTTCTACTTATTTTATTAAATATCATCTCCACCAAACAGGACAAGCTTGCATCTGTTATAGTTTTGGAGAAAAATGTGTTCATTTCATGTATGCGCGAAATGCCTTAAAAATGGCTTTAAAATGGATTTGGAGCATGGAGACGATTATCTCGGGATTGCAAGATAACCAAACAAAACTTTTAGTGGATTTCTACTTATTTTATTAAATATCATCTCCACCAAACAGGACAAGCTTGCATCTGTTATAGTTTTGGAGAAAAATGTGTTCATTTCATGTATGCGCGAAATGCCTTAAAAATGGCTTTAAAATGGATTTGGAGCATGGAGACGATTATCTCGGGATTGCAAGATAACCAAACAAAACTTTTAGTGGATTTCTACTTATTTTATTAAATATCATCTCCACCAAACAGGACAAGCTTGCATCTGTTATAGTTTTGGAGAAAAATGTGTTCATTTCATGTATGCGCGAAATGCCTTAAAAATGGCTTTAAAATGGATTTGGAGCATGGAGACGATTATCTCGGGATTGCAAGATAACCAAACAAAACTTTTAGTGGATTTCTACTTATTTTATTAAATATCATCTCCACCAAACAGGACAAGCTTGCATCTGTTATAGTTTTGGAGAAAAATGTGTTCATTTCATGTATGCGCGAAATGCCTTAAAAATGGCTTTAAAATGGATTTGGAGCATGGAGACGATTATCTCGGGATTGCAAGATAACCAAACAAAACTTTTAGTGGATTTCTACTTATTTTATTAAATATCATCTCCACCAAACAGGACAAGCTTGCATCTGTTATAGTTTTGGAGAAAAATGTGTTCATTTCATGTATGCGCGAAATGCCTTAAAAATGGCTTTAAAATGGATTTGGAGCATGGAGACGATTATCTCGGGATTGCAAGATAACCAAACAAAACTTTTAGTGGATTTCTACTTATTTTATTAAATATCATCTCCACCAAACAGGACAAGCTTGCATCTGTTATAGTTTTGGAGAAAAATGTGTTCATTTCATGTATGCGCGAAATGCCTTAAAAATGGCTTTAAAATGGATTTGGAGCATGGAGACGATTATCTCGGGATTGCAAGATAACCAAACAAAACTTTTAGTGGATTTCTACTTATTTTATTAAATATCATCTCCACCAAACAGGACAAGCTTGCATCTGTTATAGTTTTGGAGAAAAATGTGTTCATTTCATGTATGCGCGAAATGCCTTAAAAATGGCTTTAAAATGGATTTGGAGCATGGAGACGATTATCTCGGGATTGCAAGATAACCAAACAAAACTTTTAGTGGATTTCTACTTATTTTATTAAATATCATCTCCACCAAACAGGACAAGCTTGCATCTGTTATAGTTTTGGAGAAAAATGTGTTCATTTCATGTATGCGCGAAATGCCTTAAAAATGGCTTTAAAATGGATTTGGAGCATGGAGACGATTATTCGGGATTGCAAGATAACCAAACAAAACTTTTAGTGGATTTCTACTTATTTTATTAAATATCATCTCCACCAAACAGGACAAGCTTGCATCTGTTATAGTTTTGGAGAAAAATGTGTTCATTTCATGTATGCGCGAAATGCCTTAAAAATGGCTTTAAAATGGATTTGGAGCATGGAGACGATTATCTCGGGATTGCAAGATAACCAAACAAAACTTTTAGTGGATTTCTACTTATTTTATTAAATATCATCTCCACCAAACAGGACAAGCTTGCATCTGTTATAGTTTTGGAGAAAAATGTGTTCATTTCATGTATGCGCGAAATGCCTTAAAAATGGCTTTAAAATGGATTTGGAGCATGGAGACGATTATCTCGGGATTGCAAGATAACCAAACAAAACTTTTAGTGGATTTCTACTTATTTTATTAAATATCATCTCCACCAAACAGGACAAGCTTGCATCTGTTATAGTTTTGGAGAAAAATGTGTTCATTTCATGTATGCGCGAAATGCCTTAAAAATGGCTTTAAAATGGATTTGGAGCATGGAGACGATTATCTCGGGATTGCAAGATAACCAAACAAAACTTTTAGTGGATTTCTACTTATTTTATTAAATATCATCTCCACCAAACAGGACAAGCTTGCATCTGTTATAGTTTTGGAGAAAAATGTGTTCATTTCATGTATGCGCGAAATGCCTTAAAAATGGCTTTAAAATGGATTTGGAGCATGGAGACGATTATCTCGGGATTGCAAGATAACCAAACAAAACTTTTAGTGGATTTCTACTTATTTTATTAAATATCATCTCCACCAAACAGGACAAGCTTGCATCTGTTATAGTTTTGGAGAAAAATGTGTTCATTTCATGTATGCGCGAAATGCCTTAAAAATGGCTTTAAAATGGATTTGGAGCATGGAGACGATTATCTCGGGATTGCAAGATAACCAAACAAAACTTTTAGTGGATTTCTACTTATTTTATTAAATATCATCTCCACCAAACAGGACAAGCTTGCATCTGTTATAGTTTTGGAGAAAAATGTGTTCATTTCATGTATGCGCGAAATGCCTTAAAAATGGCTTTAAAATGGATTTGGAGCATGGAGACGATTATCTCGGGATTGCAAGATAACCAAACAAAACTTTTAGTGGATTTCTACTTATTTTATTAAATATCATCTCCACCAAACAGGACAAGCTTGCATCTGTTATAGTTTTGGAGAAAAATGTGTTCATTTCATGTATGCGCGAAATGCCTTAAAAATGGCTTTAAAATGGATTTGGAGCATGGAGACGATTATCTCGGATTGCAAGATAACCAAACAAAACTTTTAGTGGATTTCTACTTATTTTATTAAATATCATCTCCACCAAACAGGACAAGCTTGCATCTGTTATAGTTTTGGAGAAAAATGTGTTCATTTCATGTATGCGCGAAATGCCTTAAAAATGGCTTTAAAATGGATTTGGAGCATGGAGACGATTATCTCGGGATTGCAAGATAACCAAACAAAACTTTTAGTGGATTTCTACTTATTTTATTAAATATCATCTCCACCAAACAGGACAAGCTTGCATCTGTTATAGTTTTGGAGAAAAATGTGTTCATTTCATGTATGCGCGAAATGCCTTAAAAATGGCTTTAAAATGGATTTGGAGCATGGAGACGATTATCTCGGGATTGCAAGATAACCAAACAAAACTTTTAGTGGATTTCTACTTATTTTATTAAATATCATCTCCACCAAACAGGACAAGCTTGCATCTGTTATAGTTTTGGAGAAAAATGTGTTCATTTCATGTATGCGCGAAATGCCTTAAAAATGGCTTTAAAATGGATTTGGAGCATGGAGACGATTATCTCGGGATTGCAAGATAACCAAACAAAACTTTTAGTGGATTTCTACTTATTTTATTAAATATCATCTCCACCAAACAGGACAAGCTTGCATCTGTTATAGTTTTGGAGAAAAATGTGTTCATTTCATGTATGCGCGAAATGCCTTAAAAATGGCTTTAAAATGGATTTGGAGCATGGAGACGATTATCTCGGGATTGCAAGATAACCAAACAAAACTTTTAGTGGATTTCTACTTATTTTATTAAATATCATCTCCACCAAACAGGACAAGCTTGCATCTGTTATAGTTTTGGAGAAAAATGTGTTCATTTCATGTATGCGCGAAATGCCTTAAAAATGGCTTTAAAATGGATTTGGAGCATGGAGACGATTATCTCGGGATTGCAAGATAACCAAACAAAACTTTTAGTGGATTTCTACTTATTTTATTAAATATCATCTCCACCAAACAGGACAAGCTTGCATCTGTTATAGTTTTGGAGAAAAATGTGTTCATTTCATGTATGCGCGAAATGCCTTAAAAATGGCTTTAAAATGGATTTGGAGCATGGAGACGATTATCTCGGGATTGCAAGATAACCAAACAAAACTTTTAGTGGATTTCTACTTATTTTATTAAATATCATCTCCACCAAACAGGACAAGCTTGCATCTGTTATAGTTTTGGAGAAAAATGTGTTCATTTCATGTATGCGCGAAATGCCTTAAAAATGGCTTTAAAATGGATTTGGAGCATGGAGACGATTATCTCGGGATTGCAAGATAACCAAACAAAACTTTTAGTGGATTTCTACTTATTTTATTAAATATCATCTCCACCAAACAGGACAAGCTTGCATCTGTTATAGTTTTGGAGAAAAATGTGTTCATTTCATGTATGCGCGAAATGCCTTAAAAATGGCTTTAAAATGGATTTGGAGCATGGAGACGATTATCTCGGGATTGCAAGATAACCAAACAAAACTTTTAGTGGATTTCTACTTATTTTATTAAATATCATCTCCACCAAACAGGACAAGCTTGCATCTGTTATAGTTTTGGAGAAAAATGTGTTCATTTCATGTATGCGCGAAATGCCTTAAAAATGGCTTTAAAATGGATTTGGAGCATGGAGACGATTATCTCGGGATTGCAAGATAACCAAACAAAACTTTTAGTGGATTTCTACTTATTTTATTAAATATCATCTCCACCAAACAGGACAAGCTTGCATCTGTTATAGTTTTGGAGAAAAATGTGTTCATTTCATGTATGCGCGAAATGCCTTAAAAATGGCTTTAAAATGGATTTGGAGCATGGAGACGATTATCTCGGGATTGCAAGATAACCAAACAAAACTTTTAGTGGATTTCTACTTATTTTATTAAATATCATCTCCACCAAACAGGACAAGCTTGCATCTGTTATAGTTTTGGAGAAAAATGTGTTCATTTCATGTATGCGCGAAATGCCTTAAAAATGGCTTTAAAATGGATTTGGAGCATGGAGACGATTATCTCGGGATTGCAAGATAACCAAACAAAACTTTTAGTGGATTTCTACTTATTTTATTAAATATCATCTCCACCAAACAGGACAAGCTTGCATCTGTTATAGTTTTGGAGAAAAATGTGTTCATTTCATGTATGCGCGAAATGCCTTAAAAATGGCTTTAAAATGGATTTGGAGCATGGAGACGATTATCTCGGGATTGCAAGATAACCAAACAAAACTTTTAGTGGATTTCTACTTATTTTATTAAATATCATCTCCACCAAACAGGACAAGCTTGCATCTGTTATAGTTTTGGAGAAAAATGTGTTCATTTCATGTATGCGCGAAATGCCTTAAAATGGCTTTAAAATGGATTTGGAGCATGGAGACGATTATCTCGGGATTGCAAGATAACCAAACAAAACTTTTAGTGGATTTCTACTTATTTTATTAAATATCATCTCCACCAAACAGGACAAGCTTGCATCTGTTATAGTTTTGGAGAAAAATGTGTTCATTTCATGTATGCGCGAAATGCCTTAAACATGGCTTTAAAATGGATTTGGAGCATGGAGACGATTATCTCGGGATTGCAAGATAACCAAACAAAACTTTTAGTGGATTTCTACTTATTTTATTAAATATCATCTCCACCAAACAGGACAAGCTTGCATCTGTTATAGTTTTGGAGAAAAATGTGTTCATTTCATGTATGCGCGAAATGCCTTAAAAATGGCTTTAAAATGGATTTGGAGCATGGAGACGATTATCTCGGGATTGCAAGATAACCAAACAAAACTTTTAGTGGATTTCTACTTATTTTATTAAATATCATCTCCACCAAACAGGACAAGCTTGCATCTGTTATAGTTTTGGAGAAAAATGTGTTCATTTCATGTATGCGCGAAATGCCTTAAAAATGGCTTTAAAATGGATTTGGAGCATGGAGACGATTATCTCGGGATTGCAAGATAACCAAACAAAACTTTTAGTGGATTTCTACTTATTTTATTAAATATCATCTCCACCAAACAGGACAAGCTTGCATCTGTTATAGTTTTGGAGAAAAATGTGTTCATTTCATGTATGCGCGAAATGCCTTAAAAATGGCTTTAAAATGGATTTGGAGCATGGAGACGATTATCTCGGGATTGCAAGATAACCAAACAAAACTTTTAGTGGATTTCTACTTATTTTATTAAATATCATCTCCACCAAACAGGACAAGCTTGCATCTGTTATAGTTTTGGAGAAAAATGTGTTCATTTCATGTATGCGCGAAATGCCTTAAAAATGGCTTTAAAATGGATTTGGAGCATGGAGACGATTATCTCGGGATTGCAAGATAACCAAACAAAACTTTTAGTGGATTTCTACTTATTTTATTAAATATCATCTCCACCAAACAGGACAAGCTTGCATCTGTTATAGTTTTGGAGAAAAATGTGTTCATTTCATGTATGCGCGAAATGCCTTAAAATGGCTTTAAAATGGATTTGGAGCATGGAGACGATTATCTCGGGATTGCAAGATAACCAAACAAAACTTTTAGTGGATTTCTACTTATTTTATTAAATATCATCTCCACCAAACAGGACAAGCTTGCATCTGTTATAGTTTTGGAGAAAAATGTGTTCATTTCATGTATGCGCGAAATGCCTTAAAAATGGCTTTAAAATGGATTTGGAGCATGGAGACGATTATCTCGGGATTGCAAGATAACCAAACAAAACTTTTAGTGGATTTCTACTTATTTTATTAAATATCATCTCCACCAAACAGGACAAGCTTGCATCTGTTATAGTTTTGGAGAAAAATGTGTTCATTTCATGTATGCGCGAAATGCCTTAAAAATGGCTTTAAAATGGATTTGGAGCATGGAGATGATTATCTCGGGATTGCAAGATAACCAAACAAAACTTTTAGTGGATTTCTACTTATTTAATTAAATATCATCTCCACCAAACAGGACAAGCTTGCATCTGTTATAGTTTTGGAGAAAAATGTGTTCATTTCATGTATGCGCGAAATGCCTTAAAAATGGCTTTAAAATGGATTTGGAGCATGGAGACGATTATCTCGGGATTGCAAGATAACCAAACAAAACTTTTAGTGGATTTCTACTTATTTTATTAAATATCATCTCCACCAAACAGGACAAGCTTGCATCTGTTATAGTTTTGGAGAAAAATGTGTTCATTTCATGTATGCGCGAAATGCCTTAAAAATGGCTTTAAAATGGATTTGGAGCATGGAGACGATTATCTCGGGATTGCAAGATAACCAAACAAAACTTTTAGTGGATTTCTACTTATTTAATTAAATATCATCTCCACCAAACAGGACAAGCTTGCATCTGTTATAGTTTTGGAGAAAAATGTGTTCATTTCATTTATGCGCGAAATGCCTTAGAAATGGCTTTAAAATGGATTTGGAGCATGGAGACGATTATCTCGGGATTGCAAGATAACCAAACAAAACTTTTAGTGGATTTCTACTTATTTTATTAAATATCATCTCCACCAAACAGGACAAGCTTGCATCTGTTATAGTTTTGGAGAAAAATGTGTTCATTTCATGTATGCGCGAAATGCCTTAAAAATGGCTTTAAAATGGATTTGGAGCATGGAGACGATTATCTCGGGATTGCAAGATAACCAAACAAAACTTTTAGTGGATTTCTACTTATTTAATTAAATATCATCTCCACCAAACAGGACAAGCTTGCATCTGTTATAGTTTTGGAGAAAAATGTGTTCATTTCATTTATGCGCGAAATGCCTTAGAAATGGCTTTAAAATGGATTTGGAGCATGGAGACGATTATCTCGGGATTGCAAGATAACCAAACAAAACTTTTAGTGGATTTCTACTTATTTTATTAAATATCATCTCCACCAAACAGGACAAGCTTGCATCTGTTATAGTTTTGGAGAAAAATGCGTTCATGTATGCGCGAAATGCCTTAAAAATGGCTTTAAAATGGATTTGGAGCATGGAGACGATTATCTCGGGATTGCAAGATAACCAAACAAAACTTTTAGTGGATTTCTACTTATTTTATTAAATATCATCTCCACCAAACAGGACAAGCTTGCATCTGTTATAGTTTTGGAGAAAAATGTGTTCATTTCATTTATGCGCGAAATGCCTTAGAAATGGCTTTAAAATGGATTTGGAGCATGGAGACGATTATCTCGGGATTGCAAGATAACCAAACAAAACTTTTAGTGGATTTCTACTTATTTTATTAAATATCATCTCCACCAAACAGGACAAGCTTGCATCTGTTATAGTTTTGGAGAAAAATGTGTTCATTTCATGTATGCGCGAAATGCCTTAAAAATGGCTTTAAAATGGATTTGGAGCATGGAGACGATTATCTCGGGATTGCAAGATAACCAAACAAAACTTTTAGTGGATTTCTACTTATTTTATTAAATATCATCTCCACCAAACAGGACAAGCTTGCATCTGTTATAGTTTTGGAGAAAAATGTGTTCATTTCATGTATGCGCGAAATGCCTTAAAAATGGCTTTAAAATGGATTTGGAGCATGGAGACGATTATCTCGGGATTGCAAGATAACCAAACAAAACTTTTAGTGGATTTCTACTTATTTAATTAAATATCATCTCCACCAAACAGGACAAGCTTGCATCTGTTATAGTTTTGGAGAAAAATGTGTTCATTTCATTTATGCGCGAAATGCCTTAGGAATGGCTTTAAAATGGATTTGGAGCATGGAGACGATTATCTCGGGATTGCAAGATAACCAAACAAAACTTTTAATGGATTTCTACTTATTTTATTAAATATCATCTCCACCAAACAGGACAAGCTTGCATCTGTTATAGTTTTGGAGAAAAATGTGTTCATTTCATGTATGCGCGAAATGCCTTAAAAATGGCTTTAAAATGGATTTGGAGCATGGAGACGATTATCTCGGGATTGCAAGATAACCAAACAAAACTTTTAGTGGATTTCTACTTATTTAATTAAATATCATCTCCACCAAACAGGACAAGCTTGCATCTGTTATAGTTTTGGAGAAAAATGTGTTCATTTCATTTATGCGCGAAATGCCTTAGAAATGGCTTTAAAATGGATTTGGAGCATGGAGACGATTATCTCGGGATTGCAAGATAACCAAACAAAACTTTTAGTGGATTTCTACTTATTTTATTAAATATCATCTCCACCAAACAGGACAAGCTTGCATCTGTTATAGTTTTGGAGAAAAATGTGTTCATTTCATTTATGCGCGAAATGCCTTAGAAATGGCTTTAAAATGGATTTGGAGCATGGAGACGATTATCTCGGGATTGCAAGATAACCAAACAAAACTTTTAGTGGATTTCTACTTATTTTATTAAATATCATCTCCACCAAACAGGACAAGCTTGCATCTGTTATAGTTTTGGAGAAAAATGTGTTCATTTCATGTATGCGCGAAATGCCTTAAAAATGGCTTTTAAATGGATTTGGAGCATGGAGACGATTATCTCGGGATTGCAAGATAACCAAACAAAACTTTTAGTGGATTTCTACTTATTTAATTAAATATCATCTCCACCAAACAGGACAAGCTTGCATCTGTTATAGTTTTGGAGAAAAATGTGTTCATTTCATTTATGCGCGAAATGCCTTAGAAATGGCTTTAAAATGGATTTGGAGCATGGAGACGATTATCTCGGGATTGCAAGATAACCAAACAAAACTTTTAGTGGATTTCTACTTATTTTATTAAATATCATCTCCACCAAACAGGACAAGCTTGCATCTGTTATAGTTTTGGAGAAAAATGTGTTCATTTCATGTATGCGCGAAATGCCTTAAAAATGGCTTTAAAATGGATTTGGAGCATGGAGACGATTATCTCGGGATTGCAAGATAACCAAACAAAACTTTTAGTGGATTTCTACTTATTTTATTAAATATCATCTCCACCAAACAGGACAAGCTTGCATCTGTTATAGTTTTGGAGAAAAATGTGTTCATTTCATTTATGTGCGAAATGCCTTAGAAATGGCTTTAAAATGGATTTGGAGCATGGAGACGATTATCTCAAGATTGCAAGATAACCAAACAAAACTTTTAGTGGATTTCTACTTATTTTATTAAATATCATCTCCACCAAACAGGACAAGCTTGCATCTGTTATAGTTTTGGAGAAAAATGTGTTCATTTCATGTATGCGCGAAATGCCTTAAAAATGGCTTTAAAATGGATTTGGAGCATGGAGACGATTATCTCGGGATTGCAAGATAACCAAACAAAACTTTTAGTGGATTTCTACTTATTTTATTAAATATCATCTCCACCAAACAGGACAAGCTTGCATCTGTTATAGTTTTGGAGAAAAATGTGTTCATTTCATGTATGCGCGAAATGCCTTAAAAATGGCTTTAAAATGGATTTGGAGCATGGAGACGATTATCTCGGGATTGCAAGATAACCAAACAAAACTTTTAGTGGATTTCTACTTATTTTATTAACCCTTTCACGACCGGCCGATTTTTCGCTTTCCGTTTTTTTTTTTCGCCATTCTTTTTCTGAGAGACGTAACTTTTTTATTTTTCAGTCAATATGGTCATGTGAGGGCTCATTTTTTGCGGAACGAGCTGTACTTTTAAATGAAACCATCAGTTTTACCATATTATGTACTAGAAAATGGCAAAAAAATTCCAAATGCTGAAAAATTGCAAAAAAAGTGCGATAGCACTATGGTTTTTGAGATATTTTATTCACTGTGTTCACTATATGGTAAAACTGATGTGTGGGTGTGATGCCTCAGGTCAGTGCGAGTTCGTAGACACCAAACATGTATAGGTTTACTTTTATATAAGGGGTTAAAAAAAAATCGGAAGTTTGTCCGAAAAAAGTGGCGCACGTTTTACGCCATATTCCGTGACCCGTAGCGTTCTCATTTTTCGGGATCTTAGGCTCAATGACGGCTTATTTTTTCCGTCTCGAGCTGACGTTTTTAACGGTACCATTTTTGCGCAGATGCTACGTTTTGATCGCCTCTTATTGCATTTTGCGCAAAAGTTGTGGCGACAAAAAAACGTCGTTTTGGCGTTTGGAATTTTTTTGCCGCTACGCCGTTTACTGATCAGATTAATTGATTTTATATTTTGATAGATCGGGCGTTTCTGAACGCGGCGATACCAAATGTGTGTATATTTTTTATTTTTTTAACCCTTTAATTTTTAATGGGGCGAATGGGGGGTGATTTGAACTTTTAGGTTTTTTTGTTTTTTTTTAATTTTTTAAAACTTATTTTTTTACTTTTTTTTTTTATTTTACTAGTCCCCCTAGGGGGCTATTGCGATCAGCATTCCGATCGCTCTGCAGTATCTGCTGATCACAGCTGGAAGGCTGTAAACAGCAGATACGCTGTCTTTCTCTTTTGCTGTGCTCCGGGCACAGCGAAAGTGAAACCAATTCATGTGTAGTACAGGAGTCATCACATGACCCTGTACTACCATGGCAACTATCGGGAGTCACGTGATCGCGTCACGTGACTTCCGGTTTCGGCGGTAAGTAAAACTTTACCGCGATTGCGCTTATAATGGCGCTGTCATGTATTGACAGCGCCATTATAAGGGGTTAATCGGCACGAGCAGATAACGATTCTGCTCGTGCCTAGCAGGCACACATCTCAGCTGTGAAAATCAGCTGAGATGTGTGCCGATCGCGGCATGCTGCCGCCGGAGGACCGCGGGCAGTAACATTATGTCATTTAGGACGTAATTTTACGGCCCGCGGTCGTTAAGGGGTTAAATATCATCTCCACCAAACAGGACAAGCTTGCATCTGTTATAGTTTTGGAGAAAAATGTGTTCATTTCATGTATGCGCGAAATGCCTTAAAAATGGCTTTAAAATGGATTTGGAGCATGGAGACGATTATCTCGGGATTGCAAGATAACCAAACAAAACTTTTAGTGGATTTCTACTTATTTAATTAAATATCATCTCCACCAAACAGGACAAGCTTGCATCTGTTATAGTTTTGGAGAAAAATGTGTTCATTTCATGTATGCGCGAAATGCCTTAAAAATGGCTTTAAAATGGATTTGGAGCATGGAGACGATTATCTCGGGATTGCAAGATAACCAAACAAAACTTTTAGTGGATTTCTACTTATTTAATTAAATATCATCTCCACCAAACAGGACAAGCTTGCATCTGTTATAGTTTTGGAGAAAAATGTGTTCATTTCATTTATGCGCGAAATGCCTTAGAAATGGCTTTAAAATGGATTTGGAGCATGGAGACGATTATCTCGGGATTGCAAGATAACCAAACAAAACTTTTAGTGGATTTCTACTTATTTTATTAAATATCATCTCCACCAAACAGGACAAGCTTGCATCTGTTATAGTTTTGGAGAAAAATGTGTTCATTTCATGTATGCGCGAAATGCCTTAAAAATGGCTTTAAAATGGATTTGGAGCATGGAGACGATTATCTCGGGATTGCAAGATAACCAAACAAAACTTTTAGTGGATTTCTACTTATTTTATTAAATATCATCTCCACCAAACAGGACAAGCTTGCATCTGTTATAGTTTTGGAGAAAAATGTGTTCATTTCATGTATGCGCGAAATGCCTTAAAAATGGCTTTAAAATGGATTTGGAGCATGGAGACGATTATCTCGGGATTGCAAGATAACCAAACAAAACTTTTAGTGGATTTCTACTTATTTAATTAAATATCATCTCCACCAAACAGGACAAGCTTGCATCTGTTATAGTTTTGGAGAAAAATGTGTTCATTTCATGTATGCGCGAAATGCCTTAAAAATGGCTTTAAAATGGATTTGGAGCATGGAGACGATTATCTCGGGATTGCAAGATAACCAAACAAAACTTTTAGTGGATTTCTACTTATTTAATTAAATATCATCTCCACCAAACAGGACAAGCATGCATCTGTTATAGTTTTGGAGAAAAATGTGTTCATTTCATTTATGCGCGAAATGCCTTAGAAATGGCTTTAAAATGGATTTGGAGCATGGAGACGATTATCTCGGGATTGCAAGATAACCAAACAAAACTTTTAGTGGATTTCTACTTATTTTATTAAATATCATCTCCACCAAACAGGACAAGCTTGCATCTGTTATAGTTTTGGAGAAAAATGTGTTCATTTCATGTATGCGCGAAATGCCTTAAAAATGGCTTTAAAATGGATTTGGAGCATGGAGACGATTATCTCGGGATTGCAAGATAACCAAACAAAACTTTTAGTGGATTTCTACTTATTTAATTAAATATCATCTCCACCAAACAGGACAAGCTTGCATCTGTTATAGTTTTGGAGAAAAATGTGTTCATTTCATTTATGCGCGAAATGCCTTAGAAATGGCTTTAAAATGGATTTGGAGCATGGAGACGATTATCTCGGGATTGCAAGATAACCAAACAAAACTTTTAGTGGATTTCTACTTATTTTATTAAATATCATCTCCACCAAACAGGACAAGCTTGCATCTGTTATAGTTTTGGAGAAAAATGTGTTCATTTCATGTATGCGCGAAATGCCTTAAAAATGGCTTTAAAATGGATTTGGAGCATGGAGACGATTATCTCGGGATTGCAAGATAACCAAACAAAACTTTTAGTGGATTTCTACTTATTTTATTAAATATCATCTCCACCAAACAGGACAAGCTTGCATCTGTTATAGTTTTGGAGAAAAATGTGTTCATTTCATGTATGCGCGAAATGCCTTAAAAATGGCTTTAAAATGGATTTGGAGCATGGAGACGATTATCTCGGGATTGCAAGATAACCAAACAAAACTTTTAGTGGATTTCTACTTATTTAATTAAATATCATCTCCACCAAACAGGACAAGCTTGCATCTGTTATAGTTTTGGAGAAAAATGTGTTCATTTCATGTATGCGCGAAATGCCTTAAAAATGGCTTTAAAATGGATTTGGAGCATGGAGACGATTATCTCGGGATTGCAAGATAACCAAACAAAACTTTTAGTGGATTTCTACTTATTTAATTAAATATCATCTCCACCAAACAGGACAAGCTTGCATCTGTTATAGTTTTGGAGAAAAATGTGTTCATTTCATTTATGCGCGAAATGCCTTAGAAATGGCTTTAAAATGGATTTGGAGCATGGAGACGATTATCTCGGGATTGCAAGATAACCAAACAAAACTTTTAGTGGATTTCTACTTATTTTATTAAATATCATCTCCACCAAACAGGACAAGCTTGCATCTGTTATAGTTTTGGAGAAAAATGTGTTCATTTCATGTATGCGCGAAATGCCTTAAAAATGGCTTTAAAATGGATTTGGAGCATGGAGACGATTATCTCGGGATTGCAAGATAACCAAACAAAACTTTTAGTGGATTTCTACTTATTTTATTAAATATCATCTCCACCAAACAGGACAAGCTTGCATCTGTTATAGTTTTGGAGAAAAATGTGTTCATTTCATTTATGCGCGAAATGCCTTAGAAATGGCTTTAAAATGGATTTGGAGCATGGAGACGATTATCTCGGGATTGCAAGATAACCAAACAAAACTTTTAGTGGATTTCTACTTATTTTATTAAATATCATCTCCACCAAACAGGACAAGCTTGCATCTGCTATAGTTTTGGAGAAAAATGTGTTAATTTCATGTATGCGCGAAATGCCTTAAAAATGGCTTTAAAATGGATTTGGAGCATGGAGACGATTATCTCGGGATTGCAAGATAACCAAACAAAACTTTTAGTGGATTTCTACTTATTTTATTAAATATCATCTCCACCAAACAGGACAAGCTTGCATCTGTTATAGTTTTGGAGAAAAATGTGTTCATTTCATGTATGCGCGAAATGCCTTAAAAATGGCTTTAAAATGGATTTGGAGCATGGAGACGATTATCTCGGGATTGCAAGATAACCAAACAAAACTTTTAGTGGATTTCTACTTATTTAATTAAATATCATCTCCACCAAACAGGACAAGCTTGCATCTGTTATAGTTTTGGAGAAAAATGTGTTCATTTCATGTATGCGCGAAATGCCTTAAAAATGGCTTTAAAATGGATTTGGAGCATGGAGACGATTATCTCGGGATTGCAAGATAACCAAACAAAACTTTTAGTGGATTTCTACTTATTTTATTAAATATCATCTCCACCAAACAGGACAAGCTTGCATCTGTTATAGTTTTGGAGAAAAATGTGTTCATTTCATTTATGCGCGAAATGCCTTAGAAATGGCTTTAAAATGGATTTGGAGCATGGAGACGATTATCTCGGGATTGCAAGATAACCAAACAAAACTTTTAGTGGATTTCTACTTATTTTATTAAATATCATCTCCACCAAACAGGACAAGCTTGCATCTGCTATAGTTTTGGAGAAAAATGTGTTCATTTCATGTATGCGCGAAATGCCTTAAAAATGGCTTTAAAATGGATTTGGAGCATGGAGACGATTATCTCGGGATTGCAAGATAACCAAACAAAACTTTTAGTGGATTTCTACTTATTTTATTAAATATCATCTCCACCAAACAGGACAAGCTTGCATCTGTTATAGTTTTGGAGAAAAATGTGTTCATTTCATGTATGCGCGAAATGCCTTAAAAATGGCTTTAAAATGGATTTGGAGCATGGAGACGATTATCTCGGGATTGCAAGATAACCAAACAAAACTTTTAGTGGATTTCTACTTATTTAATTAAATATCATCTCCACCAAACAGGACAAGCTTGCATCTGTTATAGTTTTGGAGAAAAATGTGTTCATTTCATGTATGCGCGAAATGCCTTAAAAATGGCTTTAAAATGGATTTGGAGCATGGAGACGATTATCTCGGGATTGCAAGATAACCAAACAAAACTTTTAGTGGATTTCTACTTATTTTATTAAATATCATCTCCACCAAACAGGACAAGCTTGCATCTGTTATAGTTTTGGAGAAAAATGTGTTCATTTCATTTATGCGCGAAATGCCTTAGAAATGGCTTTAAAATGGATTTGGAGCATGGAGACGATTATCTCGGGATTGCAAGATAACCAAACAAAACTTTTAGTGGATTTCTACTTATTTTATTAAATATCATCTCCACCAAACAGGACAAGCTTGCATCTGCTATAGTTTTGGAAAAAAATGTGTTCATTTCATGTATGCGCGAAATGCCTTAAAAATGGCTTTAAAATGGATTTGGAGCATGGAGACGATTATCTCGGGATTGCAAGATAACCAAACAAAACTTTTAGTGGATTTCTACTTATTTTATTAAATATCATCTCCACCAAACAGGACAAGCTTGCATCTGTTATAGTTTTGGAGAAAAATGTGTTCATTTCATGTATGCGCGAAATGCCTTAAAAATGGCTTTAAAATGGATTTGGAGCATGGAGACGATTATCTCGGGATTGCAAGATAACCAAACAAAACTTTTGGTGGATTTCTACTTATTTATAGTGATGAGCGAGCATGCTTGTCACTACTCGGTACTCGCACGAGTATCACTGTACTCGGGCTGCTCGGCGGGGACCGAGTAATCTCGCGATACTCGTGCTTTACTCGTGGTCTTCATTTCTGCATGTTGGCGCTCTTTTGAGAGCCAGCCCTCATGCAGGGATTGGCTGGCAGACCACTGCAATGCCACAGCCCTGTTAGTTGTGGAATTGCAGTGATTGGCCGGCCTGCACAGCGTCACCGAGCCTTTATATAGGCCGGCGCGCTGTGCTCTGCTCACAGCTATTCTGACAGTGAGTGTAGGGAGAGTGTCGCTGATTCAGGGAAAGCTTTGCGGCCCTTTATAGTTAGTTCCGGAGCAGGGCTGCAAACAGTGTGACCAGAAGTCCTTCTCAGGACTATTCTAGTTGTATACAGGCAGGCAGGGTATAGCCAGGTCGGAGTACAGTAGCAGAGTCCTTCTCAGGACTATTGTTGCTATATACAGGCAGGGTATAGCCAGGTCGGAATACAGGCTAGTGACCAGAAGAGTCCTTGTCAGGACTATTGTAGCAGTATACAGGCAGGCAGGCAGGGTATATATAGCCATTCCTAGTGGTGACCGTATACCAGCCTTCATCATATCTGGGGCTGGTGTACACAGTGTAAAACAGTCCAGATAGTGTCAGACTTCTCAGTAATTGTCGCTCCTAAAAACCAGTTAGGTTCTTATTGCGTCCGTGCTTGCATTTAAAAACAGCACGTGTGTGGCAGTCGGTGGCAGGGTACAGGTGCGCGTTTTGCACAAACTATTATATAACGCACAAGTCTAGTGTATAATACACGTCAGTCAGCAGTGTCTGATAGTGTCAGACTTCTCAGTAATTGTCGCTCCTAAAACCCAGTTAGGTTCTTATTGCGTCCGTGCTTGCATTTAAAAACAGCACGTGTGTGGCAGTCGGTGGCAGGGTACAGGTGCGCGTTTTGCACAAACTATTATATAATGCACAAGTCTAGTGTATAATACACGTCAGTCAGCAGTGTCTGATAGTGTCAGACTTCTCAGTAATTGTCGCTCCTAAAAACCAGTTATGTTCTTATTGCGTCCGTGCTTGCATTTAAAAACAGCACGTGTGTGGCAGTCGGTGGCAGGGTACAGGTGCGCGTTTTGCACAAACTATTATATAACGCACAAGTCTAGTGTATAATACACGTCAGTCAGCAGTGTCTGATAGTGTCAGACTTCTCAGTAATTGTCGCTCCTAAAAACCAGTTAGGTTCTTATTGCGTCCGTGCTTGCATTTAAAAACAGCACGTGTGTGGCAGTCGGTGGCAGGGTACAGGTGCGCGTTTTGCACAAACTATTATATAACGCACAAGTCTAGTGTATAATACACGTCAGTCAGCAGTGTCTGATAGTGTCAGACTTCTCAGTAATTGTCGCTCCTAAAACCCAGTTAGGTTCTTATTGCGTCCGTGCTTGCATTTAAAAACAGCACGTGTGTGGCAGTCGGTGGCAGGGTACAGGTGCGCGTTTTGCACAAACTATTATATAACGCACAAGTCTAGTGTATAATACACGTCAGTCAGCAGTGTCTGATAGTGTCAGACTTCTCAGTAATTGTCGCTCCTAAAAACCAGTTATGTTCTTATTGCGTCCGTGCTTGCATTTAAAAACAGCACGTGTGTGGCAGTCGGTGGCAGGGTACAGGTGCGCGTTTTGCACAAACTATTATATAACGCACAAGTCTAGTGTATAATACACGTCAGTCAGCAGTGTCTGATAGTGTCAGACTTCTCAGTAATTGTCGCTCCTAAAAACCAGTTAGGTTCTTATTGCGTCCGTGCTTGCATTTAAAAACAGCACGTGTGTGGCAGTCGGTGGCAGGGTACAGGTGCGCGTTTTGCACAAACTATTATATAACGCACAAGTCTAGTGTATAATACACGTCAGTCAGCAGTGTCTGATAGTGTCAGACTTCTCAGTAATTGTCGCTCCTAAAAACCAGTTAGGTTCTTATTGCGTCCGTGCTTGCATTTAAAAACAGCACGTGTGTGGCAGTCGGTGGCAGGGTACAGGTGCGCGTTTTGCACAAACTATTATATAACGCACAAGTCTAGTGTATAATACACGTCAGTCAGCAGTGTCTGATAGTGTCAGACTTCTCAGTAATTGTCGCTCCTAAAAACCAGTTAGGTTCTTATTGCGTCCGTGCTTGCATTTAAAAACAGCACGTGTGTGGCAGTCGGTGGCAGGGTACAGGTGCGCGTTTTGCACAAACTATTATATAACGCACAAGTCTAGTGTATAATACACGTCAGTCAGCAGTGTCTGATAGTGTCAGACTTCTCAGTAATTGTCGCTCCTAAAAACCAGTTAGGTTCTTATTGCGTCCGTGCTTGCATTTAAAAACAGCACGTGTGTGGCAGTCGGTGGCAGGGTACAGGTGCGCGTTTTGCACAAACTATTATATAACGCACAAGTCTAGTGTATAATACACGTCAGTCAGCAGTGTCTGATAGTGTCAGACTTCTCAGTAATTGTCGCTCCTAAAAACCAGTTATGTTCTTATTGCGTCCGTGCTTGCATTTAAAAACAGCACGTGTGTGGCAGTCGGTGGCAGCGTCAGGCTCCACGTTGTCCCTGGATAGAGACGTGCATGAGGGCCTCAAAACATTGTTCCCATTGCAAAGGAGTGGGTCTCCTGTCGTTGTAATGTCCATTCTGCAAAGAATGGGCGAAAAAATTTACCACTGGGGGTATACCTGAAACAAAGGCCTAAGTATTGCAATTTGTAACGGTCATCATCATGGTGGCGCATGAGGAGAAGGAGGAGCAGTCCAGCGATTAGCCAAACTCCAGAAGTGTGTACCCATGGGTGAGTGGAGGTACATGGCAAACTTTAAATTCCGCTCTCATTTGCTGGTGGTGTGGTGAAGTCTGGCCCAATCCAACCCTTGTTCATCTTGATCAGAGTCAGCTTGTCAGCATTTTCAGTTGACAGGCGGGTGCGTTTATCTGTAATGATTCCACCTGCGGCACTAAAAACACGCTCTGACAAAACGCTAGCAGCAGGGCAGGCCAGGCCTTCCAAGGCGTAGAGAGCCAATTCATGCCACGTGTCCAGCTTGGATACCCAATAATTGTAAGGCACAGAGGAATGTCGGAGTACAGTTGTTCGATCTGCAAGGTACTCCTTCAGCATCTGGGCAAACTTAGGATTTCTTGTGGCACTACCCCGCACCTCAGGGGCTGTGGTACGTGAGGGGCTGAGAAAACTGTCACACATCTTAAAGACTGTTCCCCTACCTCTGGCGGATTGGACTTGTGCCTCTCTCGGCTGTACGCCTCGGTTGTCCACTGATTCATGACCTATGCCGCTAGCGTTTTGTGAGGGGAATGCTTTGCCTACTTCCGTGACTATGGCCTTCTGGAACTGCTGCATTTTGCCTGACCTCTCCGCCTCGGGAATAAGAGACATAAAGTTCTCCTTTTAGCGTGGGTCTAACAGTGTTACCAACCAGTAATGATTGTCGGCCAAGATGTTCTTAACGCGAGGGTCACGAGACAGGCAGCTTACCATAAAGTCAGCCATGTGTGCCAGACTCTTAACAGCCATCACTTCAGTATCCTGACCGACACGATGACTGAACATGCTGTCCTCCTCCTCCTCATCATCTACCCTGTCCTCTGGCCAGCCACGCTGAACCGAGGATATGACTGCATGTCATATCCTCAATTTGGCCAGAGAGTTGCTCCATGTCTTCATCCTCCTCCTCGTCATAGTCCTCCACTGCACGTTGTGATGAGACGAGGCTGGGCTGTGTGTTATCATCACCCACACCCACTACTGTTTCTTGCTGAAACTCATCGCGCTCCGCCTGCAATGCATCATGTTTGTTTTCTGAGCAGAGACCATTTTAGAAGGCAGAGAAGCGGTATGGTGACGCTAATAATGTCGTCATCGCCGCTCACCATCTTGTTGTAGTCCTCAAAGTTTTGGCGGATGGTGCATAGGTCGGACATCCATCTCCACTCCTCAGGTGTTATGTGTGGAGTTTGACCCATTTCCCGACGGCTTAGGTGATGCAGGTACTCAACAACTGCCCTCTTCTGCTCACATATCCTGACCAACATGTGCAGAGTTGAATTCCAACGCGTGGGGACATCACACACCAGTCTGTGTGCCGGAAGATGCAAACGGCGTCTTAAGGCGGCAAGGCCGGCTGAAGCAGTAGGTGACTTTCGAAAATGTGCAGACAGGCGGCGAACTTTTACCAGCAGATCAGACAGCTCTGACTATGACTTTAGAAACCGCTGAACCTCGAGGTTGAGCACATGGGCCAAGCATGGAACATGTGTCAGCTGGCCTCGCCTCAAAGCCGCCACCAGGTTCCGGCCATTGTCACACACCACCTTTCCTGGCTTTAGGTTCAGAGTTGTGAGCCAGTGATCTGCCTGCTGTTTCAGAGCTGTCCACACCTCTTCTGCATTGTGGGGTTTGTCACCTATGCAGATTAGCTTCAGCACTGCCTGTTGCCGCTTCGCCGAGGCAGTGCTGCAGTGCTTCTGTGTCGCCCTGGACAAGCCAGGGGCCACAGAGCACAACACTTAAACACCCCACACTCCCTGCAGGCATATCATAGTCAAAACACAAAATCCTTGTTGCCTTCCCCAGGGGCTGTTGTCCACACCAGGGTGTGGAGCCAGGCGGTTGGTCTCCACCCACCGAGGAGGAGGGAAAACACAGGCAGTGAGAGTTAAGCTAAGGAAGTGGAAGGAGGAAAGTAGTAGAGAGGAGAAAAGTGACAGCAAAGAGCCTGAAGTTGGTCCGGGTGTGTGGCCTGGACAGGACAGCAAGGTTGGCAGGATGTGGTGACCGTCTGCAGTGGAGGCCGATTGGAGTCTGCCGTAAGGACCGTGGACGGGTGGTGACCCGGCCGTACCGGACCGGTATACAAAGCGAAGCCAGCACCATTGGCAGAGGACTTTCGGATCCCGGCAAGGCTTGGTGTCGCCGTGAATTTGCCAAATCCGTTATTGAAGGGGACCTCAGGGTTTCCAAACAGCCAAGTCCAGATAGAAGGCAACCGTACAACCGTGAAGGGGAGACACAGCCACCGGCAAGGGCAACCGTCTCCCAGGGCCAGCGCCTGTGGGCAAAAGGGGCTCCTCCGGCCCATATCCAGGTCAGGGAGCGGGTTACCGTTGGGAAACCATCACTACCAACACTTAACTTCGGTGCAGGGAGAGACAGTCATCACTAACCTGCAGGGAGGAACAACCGCAGCCGTCCGAGTGACCCGTCCATCCAGCCACTTGTTTTACCCTGAACTGTGTCATCATCATTGGGCTGAGTGAGTACCTCCGTGCCGTGCGGCACAGCGCTGACCCTGCGACCATGCACTTCATCAGGCCCCGCAACCCGCCTGTCATCCATCTCTACCCCATCACCAGGCCCCGGGACAACCAACCCCCCTACCCACGTAGGGGAGAAATAACAACAAAGCTGCTCCCTGTCACAGGCTCCCGGGATCCCCGTCCAGAGCAGCGGTGGTGTCCACACAATCACCACAACCGTGGGTGGCGTCACGGACAATATCCCCAAAACCCAAACCACCCCTTTTCACTCACGGGCGAGTAGCGCCGCTCGAGTCCCCGGGATCCGGCCATCGCTCGAGCCAACGAGCAGCAGCAGCCGTAGAGCTGCGTCAGCCGGACCCGAGCAGTGGGAGAGCGCACCGTCCCCTCCTCCGCCAGCGACACTTACAGCTTGGGACTGGTGTGGAGGGTAAAGTGGATCAGGATGCGCAGGAGGAGGAGGAGGCTGAGGAGCATGACATTCCGGAGCTGTAGAGTGTGTGTGAAACCCTGACTGAGGTAGGGCCTGCAAAACTTGGTGTGTGAAGGACGTATTCCGTCCCTCGCTCAGACTGGGTCCCAGCTTGCACAATATTAACCCAGTGTGACGTCAACGAGATGTAGCGGCCTTGCCCACATGCACTTGTCCACGTGTCTGTGGTTAGGTGGACTTTGGCTGAAACAGCGTTGTTCCGGGCACGTGTGATGTTTTGTGACACGTGGTTAGTTATGCAATGCGGGGACGGCACACAGGGAGAAATAGTGGCGGCTGTGGACCGAGTAACGTGGGACAGCTGCCACCATCAGTTCGCGGAATGCTTCTGTCTCAACCAGCCTAAAAGGCAACATTTCCAGCGCAAGCAGTCGCGAAATGTTAGCATTTAGAACTGTGGCATGTGGGGTGTTGGCAGTGTATTTGCGCCTGCGCTCAAAGGTTTGCTGAATGGATAACTGAACGTTGCGCTGGGACAAGGACGTGCTTGATGATGGTGTTCTTTCTGCGTAGGCAACTGCAGGTGCAGGAGTGGAGGAGGCTTGTTCGCAGGCAGCATGGACAGGGGATTGGCTCGCATGCACAACCAGCGAAGACGTAGCAGTGACATCAGCAAGCACTGCTCCTCGACTCTGTTGTACTTCCCACAAAGTCGGGTGCTTGGCTGACATGTGCCTGATCATGCTGGTGGTGGTCAGGCTGCTAGTTTTGGTACCCCTGCTGATGCTGGCATGGCAGGTGTTGCAAATGGCCTTTTTAGAATCATCTGGAGCCAACTTAAAAAACTGCCAGTGTCAGAGTTCCTGGTTTTCCAGTTTTCTTTTGAAAGAGCTTGCCCTTTGTTAACATGGAGTTTTCTGTTATGTTGCCCTACTTCCTGTCCATCTGTTTAAAAGCCGCCCCTAAAGCTTAGTCCAGTGCCTGAGTATACTGCTTCCTGTGTGCTCCTGCCCTGCTGCTTTTGGTTCCTGATTGTTATTCGGATCCTCTTGGAAAACAACCGACACCGACTCTGGACTTCATCTGGTATCATCTAGCTGTACCTGGACTCCGTTTGCCGTCTTTGGTCGGAACTTCTGCCCGGTTCCTTCCGTTTAATACCACTCTGGACTCACATCACGTACAGACATTTTTCGACTTACCTATTGCCCTTTTGTGTCCCGGCTGCTGCGCATTTAGGGCTTCTGGGGTGATTGCCAGACAGTCCCTGTATAGGGGTTTGCTGTTGGTGGTCTCCCTGGGGGAGTCCGGTGCGCGGTACCGGGAATTCCCTTTCGCTCAGTCCCTGGAAGGTATTTCCTGTATTTATGTTCTACTGTGTTTTTGTTCCGTTTATGTACATATTTGCTGGTTGCATATTATAAATGTCTTGCACCAAGAACTCGTCTCTGGTTGTCATTGCCCTAACGCAATCGAAATCCTCAATACATACAATAGTATTACAGCCAGACTCGGGAAGACCTAACATTTGTACAGGCACCTTGTGTCGTGTTGTTCCGGGGAACAGTTGACTGACGTCTGCCTGGGGCCACCACTCTGCTTCTTACTGCCTGTTGTGATGCTACGCCTCCCTCCCCCTGTGCACTGCTGTCCTCGCTCTGCATATCCTCCTGCCAGGTTGGGTCAGTTACTGGATCATCCACCACGTCGTCTTCCTCTTCCGCACCCTGCTCCTCCTCCTGACTTCCTGACAATTGTGTCTCATCATCGGCCACCCCTTGTTGAGACACGTTGCCAACTTCGTGAGAACGTGGCTGCTCAAATATTTGTGCATCTGTACATACAATCTCGTCATGGCCCACTTCAACAGGAGCTGGCGAGAGGCCAGAATTTGTGAATGGAAACGTGAACGAACAGCTATTCCGAGTGTCCAAGTGTGGGATCAGTAATGTCCGTGGACGTGTACTCGGCCTGGTGGTAGGAAGGAGGATCAGGTTCTGAAATGTGCGGTGCAGTATCACGGCTACTGACACTTGACCGTGTGGAAGACAGAGTGTTTGTGGTGGTGCCAATCTGACTGGAAGCATTATCCGCTATCCAACTAACAACCTGTTGACACTGGTCTTGGTTCAAGAGGGGTGTACTGCTGCGGTCCCCAAGAATTTGGGACAGGACGTGCGAGCGACTAGATGTGGCCCTTTGTTGTGGCGAAATTAGAGCTTGCACACAACCTCGGTGTCTGCCTGCACCACCATCACGTCCACTTCCTTGTTCGTTGACAACGCCCTTGCGCATTTTGCAATGCTGTGCTGATGTGTATTCACTAGACTTGTGTGTTATATCCAAGTTTGTGCAAAACTCACACAAATGCAGCGGAAAGCTGCCACCAACAGGCACACACGTGCGGTTTTTAAATGCAAGCACGGAGGCACTAAGAACCTAACAGGTCTCTATCCAGGGACAACGTAGAGCCTCCCAATGTTTGGCTTCCCTGCCTAAGGGCTATACTATAATACACCCACTTCCTTCCAATGGGCACTTCAGGTTTACAGGCCTTCATGCACGTCTCTATCCAGGGACAACGTGGAGCCTCCCAATGTTTGGCTTCCCTGCCTAAGGGCTATACTATAATACACCCACTTCCTTCCAATGGGCACTTCAGGTTTACAGGCCTTCATGCACGTCTCTATCCAGGGACAACGTGGAGCCTCCCAATGTTTGGCTTCCCTGCCTAAGGGCTATACTATAATACACCCACTTCCTTCCAATGGGCACTTCAGGTTTACAGGCCTTCATGCACGTCTCTATCCAGGGACAACGTGGAGCCTCCCAATGTTTGGCTTCCCTGCCTAAGGGCTATACTATAATACACCCACTTCCTTCCAATGGGCACTTCAGGTTTACAGGCCTTCATGCACGTCTCTATCCAGGGACAACGTGGAGCCTCCCAATGTTTGGCTTCCCTGCCTAAGGGCTATACTATAATACACCCACTTCCTTCCAATGGGCACTTCAGGTTTACAGGCCTTCATGCACGTCTCTATCCAGGGACAACGTGGAGCCTCCCAATGTTTGGCTTCCCTGCCTAAGGGCTATACTATAATACACCCACTTCCTTCCAATGGGCACTTCAGGTTTACAGGCCTTCATGCACGTCTCTATCCAGGGACAACGTGGAGCCTCCCAATGTTTGGCTTCCCTGCCTAAGGGCTATACTATAATACACCCACTTCCTTCCAATGGGCACTTCAGGTTTACAGGCCTTCATGCACGTCTCTATCCAGGGACAACGTGGAGCCTCCCAATGTTTGGCTTCCCTGCCTAAGGGCTATACTATAATACACCCACTTCCTTCCAATGGGCACTTCAGGTTTACAGGCCTTCATGCACGTCTCTATCCAGGGACAACGTGGAGCCTCCCAATGTTTGGCTTCCCTGCCTAAGGGCTATACTATAATACACCCACTTCCTTCCAATGGGCACTTCAGGTTTACAGGCCCTCATGCACGTCTGTATGCAGGGGCATTGGTGAACCTCACAATTTAGGACTGCCCTGGCAAAGGAAAATACTACAAAGACTCACTTCCTCAAAATGGGCACATTAGACTCAAGAGGCCTTCATGTACGTCTCTTCTCAGGGACATCGGAGTGCCACACAATGTTTTCACGTAAAATCTTTCATGTATTGATCTCAAAAAGTAACATACACCAGCTCTATCTCACTATTGGGTATGTACCCTTAACATTTCCGCCATGAAAAATCATTTTGGGGTCATTTTGGAAGGTTTTCTGGTGAGTCCGTAAAAATGGCGTAAAACGCGGACAAAATTGTTCACAGCTGTGACTTTTGAGTGATAAATGCTTCAAGGGGTCTTCCCCATGCTGTTGCCATGTCATTTGAGCACTCTTCTGAGACTTTTGTGACATTTTTAGGGTTTCTCCATGCTGCCGGGAGGTCATTTCACAAAAATACTCGGGTCTCCCATAGGATAACATTGGGCTCGTTGCTCGGGCCGAGTACACGAGTATCTTGGGAGGCTCGGCCCGAGCTTCGAGCACCCGAGCTTTTTAGTACTCGCTCATCACTACTTATTTAATTAAATATCATCTCCACCAAACAGGACAAGCTTGCATCTGTTATAGTTTTGGAGAAAAATGTGTTCATTTCATGTATGCGCGAAATGCCTTAAAAATGGCTTTAAAATGGATTTGGAGCATGGAGACGATTATCTCGGGATTGCAAGATAACAAAACAAAACTTTTAGTGGATTTCTACTTATTTTATTAAATATCATCTCCACCAAACAGGACAAGCTTGCATCTGTTATAGTTTTGGAGAAAAATGTGTTCATTTCATTTATGCGCGAAATGCCTTAGAAATGGCTTTAAAATGGATTTGGAGTATGGAGACGATTATCTCGGGATTGCAAGATAACCAAACAAAAATTTTAGTGGATTTCTACTTATTTTATTAAATATCATCTCCACCAAACAGGACAAGCTTGCATCTGTTATAGTTTTGGAGAAAAATGTGTTCATTTCATGTATGCGCGAAATGCCTTAAAAATGGCTTTAAAATGGATTTGGAGCATGGAGACGATTATCTCGGGATTGCAAGATAACCAAACAAAACTTTTAGTGGATTTCTACTTATTTAATTAAATATCATCTCCACCAAACAGGACAAGCTTGCATCTGTTATAGTTTTGGAGAAAAATGTGTTCATTTCATTTATGCGCGAAATGCCTTAGAAATGGCTTTAAAATGGATTTGGAGCATGGAGACGATTATCTCGGGATTGCAAGATAACCAAACAAAACTTTTAGTGGATTTCTACTTATTTTATTAAATATCATCTCCACCAAACAGGACAAGCTTGCATCTGTTATAGTTTTGGAGAAAAATGTGTTCATTTCATGTATGCGCGAAATGCCTTAAAAATGGCTTTAAAATGGATTTGGAGCATGGAGACGATTATCTCGGGATTGCAAGATAACCAAACAAAACTTTTAGTGGATTTCTACTTATTTTATTAAATATCATCTCCACCAAACAGGACAAGCTTGCATCTGTTATAGTTTTGGAGAAAAATGTGTTCATTTCATTTATGCGCGAAATGCCTTAGAAATGGCTTTAAAATGGATTTGGAGCATGGAGACGATTATCTCGGGATTGCAAGATAACCAAACAAAACTTTTAGTGGATTTCTACTTATTTTATTAAATATCATCTCCACCAAACAGGACAAGCTTGCATCTGTTATAGTTTTGGAGAAAAATGTGTTCATTTCATGTATGCGCGAAATGCCTTAAAAATGGCTTTAAAATGGATTTGGAGCATGGAGACGATTATCTCGGGATTGCAAGATAACCAAACAAAACTTTTAGTGGATTTCTACTTATTTTATTAAATATCATCTCCACCAAACAGGACAAGCTTGCATCTGTTATAGTTTTGGAGAAAAATGTGTTCATTTCATTTATGCGCGAAATGCCTTAGAAATGGGTTTTAATAGCATTTGAAGCATGGAGACGATTATCTCGAGATTGCAAGATAACCAAACAAAACTTTTAGTGGATTTCTACTTATTTTATTAAATATCATCTCCACCAAACAGGACAAGCTTGCATCTGTTATAGTTTTGGAGAAAAATGTGTTCATTTCATGTATGCGCGAAATGCCTTAAAAATGGCTTTAAAATGGATTTGGAGCATGGAGACGATTATCTCGGGATTGCAAGATAACCAAACAAAACTTTTAGTGGATTTCTACTTATTTTATTAAATATCATCTCCACCAAACAGGACAAGCTTGCATCTGTTATAGTTTTGGAGAAAAATGTGTTCATTTCATGTATGCGCGAAATGCCTTAAAAATGGCTTTAAAATGGATTTGGAGCATGGAGACGATTATCTCGGGATTGCAAGATAACCAAACAAAACTTTTAGTGGATTTCTACTTATTTTATTAAATATCATCTCCACCAAACAGGACAAGCTTGCATCTGTTATAGTTTTGGAGAAAAATGTGTTCATTTCATGTATGCGCGAAATGCCTTAAAAATGGCTTTAAAATGGATTTGGAGCATGGAGACGATTATCTCGGGATTGCAAGATAACCAAACAAAACTTTTAGTGGATTTCTACTTATTTTATTAAATATCATCTCCACCAAACAGGACAAGCTTGCATCTGTTATAGTTTTGGAGAAAAATGTGTTCATTTCATGTATGCGCGAAATGCCTTAAAAATGGCTTAATAATGGATTTGGAGCATGGAGACGATTATCTCGGGATTGCAAGATAACCAAACAAAACTTTTAGTGGATTTCTACTTATTTTATTAAATATCATCTCCACCAAACAGGACAAGCTTGCATCTGTTATAGTTTTGGAGAAAAATGTGTTCATTTCATGTATGCGCGAAATGCCTTAAAAATGGCTTTGGAGCATGGAGACGATTATCTCGGGATTGCAAGATAACCAAACAAAACTTTTAGTGGATTTCTACTTATTTTATTAAATATCATCTCCACCAAACAGGACAAGCTTGCATCTGTTATAGTTTTGGAGAAAAATGTGTTCATTTCATGTATGCGCGAAATGCCTTAAAAATGGCTTTAAATGGATTTGGAGCATGGAGACGATTATCTCGGGATTGCAAGATAACCAAACAAAACTTTTAGTGGATTTCTACTTATTTTATTAAATATCATCTCCACCAAACAGGACAAGCTTGCATCTGTTATAGTTTTGGAGAAAAATGTGTTCATTTCATGTATGCGCGAAATGCCTTAAAAATGGCTTTAAAATGGATTTGGAGCATGGAGACGATTATCTCGGGATTGTAAGATAACCAAACAAAACTTTTAGTGGATTTCTACTTATTTTATTAAATATCATCTCCACCAAACAGGACAAGCTTGCATCTGTTATAGTTTTGGAGAAAAATGTGTTCATTTCATGTATGCGCGAAATGCCTTAAAAATGGCTTTAAAATGGATTTGGAGCATGGAGACGATTATCTCCGGGATTGCAAGATAACCAAACAAAACTTTTAGTGGATTTCTACTTATTTTATTAAATATCATCTCCACCAAACAGGACAAGCTTGCATCTGTTATAGTTTTGGAGAAAAATGTGTTCATTTCATGTATGCGCGAAATGCCTTAAAAATGGCTTTAAAATGGATTTGGAGCATGGAGACGATTATCTCGGGATTGCAAGATAACCAAACAAAACTTTTAGTGGATTTCTACTTATTTTATTAAATATCATCTCCACCAAACAGGACAAGCTTGCATCTGTTATAGTTTTGGAGAAAAATGTGTTCATTCCATGTATGCGCGAAATGCCTTAAAAATGGCTTTAAAATAGATTTGGAGCATGGAGACGATTATCTCGGGATTGCAAGATAACCAAACAAAGCTTTTAGTGGATTTCTACTTATTTTATTAAATATCATCTCCACCAAACAGGACAAGCTTGCATCTGTTATAGTTTTGGAGAAAAATGTGTTCATTTCATGTATGCGCGAAATGCCTTAAAAATGGCTTTAAAATGGATTTGGAGCATGGAGACGATTATCTCGGGATTGCAAGATAACCAAACAAAACTTTTAGTGGATTTCTACTTATTTTATTAAATATCATCTCCACCAAACAGGACAAGCTTGCATCTGTTATAGTTTTGGAGAAAAATGTGTTCATTTCATGTATGCGCGAAATGCCTTAAAAATGGCTTTAAAATGGATTTGGAGCATGGAGACGATTATCTCGGGATTGCAAGATAACCAAACAAAACTTTTAGTGGATTTCTACTTATTTTATTAAATATCATCTCCACCAAACAGGACAAGCTTGCATCTGTTATAGTTTTGGAGAAAAATGTGTTCATTTCATGTATGCGCGAAATGCCTTAAAAATGGCTTTAAAATGGATTTGGAGCATGGAGACGATTATCTCGGGATTGCAAGATAACCAAACAAAACTTTTAGTGGATTTCTACTTATTTTATTAAATATCATCTCCACCAAACAGGACAAGCTTGCATCTGTTATAGTTTTGGAGAAAAATGTGTTCATTTCATGTATGCGCGAAATGCCTTAAAAATGGCTTTAAAATGGATTTGGAGCATGGAGACGATTATCTCGGGATTGCAAGATAACCAAACAAAACTTTTAGTGGATTTCTACTTATTTTATTAAATATCATCTCCACCAAACAGGACAAGCTTGCATCTGTTATAGTTTTGGAGAAAAATGTGTTCATTTCATGTATGCGCGAAATGCCTTAAAAATGGCTTTAAAATGGATTTGGAGCATGGAGACGATTATCTCGGGATTGCAAGATAACCAAACAAAACTTTTAGTGGATTTCTACTTATTTTATTAAATATCATCTCCACCAAACAGGACAAGCTTGCATCTGTTATAGTTTTGGAGAAAAATGTGTTCATTTCATGTATGCGCGAAATGCCTTAAAAATGGCTTTAAAATGGATTTGGAGCATGGAGACGATTATCTCGGGATTGCAAGATAACCAAACAAAACTTTTAGTGGATTTCTACTTATTTTATTAAATATCATCTCCACCAAACAGGACAAGCTTGCATCTGTTATAGTTTTGGAGAAAAATGTGTTCATTTCATGTATGCGCGAAATGCCTTAAAAATGGCTTTAAAATGGATTTGGAGCATGGAGACGATTATCTCGGGATTGCAAGATAACCAAACAAAACTTTTAGTGGATTTCTACTTATTTTATTAAATATCATCTCCACCAAACAGGACAAGCTTGCATCTGTTATAGTTTTGGAGAAAAATGTGTTCATTTCATGTATGCGCGAAATGCCTTAAAAATGGCTTTAAAATGGATTTGGAGCATGGAGACGATTATCTCGGGATTGCAAGATAACCAAACAAAACTTTTAGTGGATTTCTACTTATTTTATTAAATATCATCTCCACCAAACAGGACAAGCTTGCATCTGTTATAGTTTTGGAGAAAAATGTGTTCATTTCATGTATGCGCGAAATGCCTTAAAAATGGCTTTAAAATGGATTTGGAGCATGGAGACGATTATCTCGGGATTGCAAGATAACCAAACAAAACTTTTAGTGGATTTCTACTTATTTTATTAAATATCATCTCCACCAAACAGGACAAGCTTGCATCTGTTATAGTTTTGGAGAAAAATGTGTTCATTTCATGTATGCGCGAAATGCCTTAAAAATGGCTTTAAAATGGATTTGGAGCATGGAGACGATTATCTCGGGATTGCAAGATAACCAAACAAAACTTTTAGTGGATTTCTACTTATTTTATTAAATATCATCTCCACCAAACAGGACAAGCTTGCATCTGTTATAGTTTTGGAGAAAAATGTGTTCATTTCATGTATGCGCGAAATGCCTTAAAAATGGCTTTAAAATGGATTTGGAGCATGGAGACGATTATCTCGGGATTGCAAGATAACCAAACAAAACTTTTAGTGGATTTCTACTTATTTTATTAAATATCATCTCCACCAAACAGGACAAGCTTGCATCTGTTATAGTTTTGGAGAAAAATGTGTTCATTTCATGTATGCGCGAAATGCCTTAAAAATGGCTTTAAAATGGATTTGGAGCATGGAGACGATTATCTCGGGATTGCAAGATAACCAAACAAAACTTTTAGTGGATTTCTACTTATTTTATTAAATATCATCTCCACCAAACAGGACAAGCTTGCATCTGTTATAGTTTTGGAGAAAAATGTGTTCATTTCATGTATGCGCGAAATGCCTTAAAAATGGCTTTAAAATGGATTTGGAGCATGGAGACGATTATCTCGGGATTGCAAGATAACCAAACAAAACTTTTAGTGGATTTCTACTTATTTTATTAAATATCATCTCCACCAAACAGGACAAGCTTGCATCTGTTATAGTTTTGGAGAAAAATGTGTTCATTTCATGTATGCGCGAAATGCCTTAAAAATGGCTTTAAAATGGATTTGGAGCATGGAGACGATTATCTCGGGATTGCAAGATAACCAAACAAAACTTTTAGTGGATTTCTACTTATTTTATTAAATATCATCTCCACCAAACAGGACAAGCTTGCATCTGTTATAGTTTTGGAGAAAAATGTGTTCATTTCATGTATGCGCGAAATGCCTTAAAAATGGCTTTAAAATGGATTTGGAGCATGGAGACGATTATCTCGGGATTGCAAGATAACCAAACAAAACTTTTAGTGGATTTCTACTTATTTTATTAAATATCATCTCCACCAAACAGGACAAGCTTGCATCTGTTATAGTTTTGGAGAAAAATGTGTTCATTTCATGTATGCGCGAAATGCCTTAAAAATGGCTTTAAAATGGATTTGGAGCATGGAGACGATTATCTCGGGATTGCAAGATAACCAAACAAAACTTTTAGTGGATTTCTACTTATTTTATTAAATATCATCTCCACCAAACAGGACAAGCTTGCATCTGTTATAGTTTTGGAGAAAAATGTGTTCATTTCATGTATGCGCGAAATGCCTTAAAAATGGCTTTAAAATGGATTTGGAGCATGGAGACGATTATCTCGGGATTGCAAGATAACCAAACAAAACTTTTAGTGGATTTCTACTTATTTTATTAAATATCATCTCCACCAAACAGGACAAGCTTGCATCTGTTATAGTTTTGGAGAAAAATGTGTTCATTTCATGTATGCGCGAAATGCCTTAAAAATGGCTTTAAAATGGATTTGGAGCATGGAGACGATTATCTCGGGATTGCAAGATAACCAAACAAAACTTTTAGTGGATTTCTACTTATTTTATTAAATATCATCTCCACCAAACAGGACAAGCTTGCATCTGTTATAGTTTTGGAGAAAAATGTGTTCATTTCATGTATGCGCGAAATGCCTTAAAAATGGCTTTAAAATGGATTTGGAGCATGGAGACGATTATCTCGGGATTGCAAGATAACCAAACAAAACTTTTAGTGGATTTCTACTTATTTTATTAAATATCATCTCCACCAAACAGGACAAGCTTGCATCTGTTATAGTTTTGGAGAAAAATGTGTTCATTTCATGTATGCGCGAAATGCCTTAAAAATGGCTTTAAAATGGATTTGGAGCATGGAGACGATTATCTCGGGATTGCAAGATAACCAAACAAAACTTTTAGTGGATTTCTACTTATTTTATTAAATATCATCTCCACCAAACAGGACAAGCTTGCATCTGTTATAGTTTTGGAGAAAAATGTGTTCATTTCATGTATGCGCGAAATGCCTTAAAAATGGCTTTAAAATAGGATTTGGAGCATGGAGACGATTATCTCGGGATTGCAAGATAACCAAACAAAACTTTTAGTGGATTTCTACTTATTTTATTAAATATCATCTCCACCAAACAGGACAAGCTTGCATCTGTTATAGTTTTGGAGAAAAATGTGTTCATTTCATGTATGCGCGAAATGCCTTAAAAATGGCTTTAAAATGGATTTGGAGCATGGAGACGATTATCTCGGGATTGCAAGATAACCAAACAAAACTTTTAGTGGATTTCTACTTATTTTATTAAATATCATCTCCACCAAACAGGACAAGCTTGCATCTGTTATAGTTTTGGAGAAAAATGTGTTCATTTCATGTATGCGCGAAATGCCTTAAAAATGGCTTTAAAATAGATTTGGAGCATGGAGACGATTATCTCGGGATTGCAAGATAACCAAACAAAACTTTTAGTGGATTTCTACTTATTTTATTAAATATCATCTCCACCAAACAGGACAAGCTTGCATCTGTTATAGTTTTGGAGAAAAATGTGTTCATTTCATGTATGCGCGAAATGCCTTAAAAATGGCTTTAAAATGGATTTGGAGCATGGAGACGATTATCTCGGGATTGCAAGATAACCAAACAAAACTTTTAGTGGATTTCTACTTATTTTATTAAATATCATCTCCACCAAACAGGACAAGCTTGCATCTGTTATAGTTTTGGAGAAAAATGTGTTCATTTCATGTATGCGCGAAATGCCTTAAAAATGGCTTTAAAATAGATTTGGAGCATGGAGACGATTATCTCGGGATTGCAAGATAACCAAACAAAACTTTTAGTGGATTTCTACTTATTTTATTAAATATCATCTCCACCAAACAGGACAAGCTTGCATCTGTTATAGTTTTGGAGAAAAATGTGTTCATTTCATGTATGCGCGAAATGCCTTAAAAATGGCTTTAAAATGGATTTGGAGCATGGAGACGATTATCTCGGGATTGCAAGATAACCAAACAAAACTTTTAGTGGATTTCTACTTATTTTATTAAATATCATCTCCACCAAACAGGACAAGCTTGCATCTGTTATAGTTTTGGAGAAAAATGTGTTCATTTCATGTATGCGCGAAATGCCTTAAAAATGGCTTTAAAATGGATTTGGAGCATGGAGACGATTATCTCGGGATTGCAAGATAACCAAACAAAACTTTTAGTGGATTTCTACTTATTTTATTAAATATCATCTCCACCAAACAGGACAAGCTTGCATCTGTTATAGTTTTGGAGAAAAATGTGTTCATTTCATGTATGCGCGAAATGCCTTAAAAATGGCTTTAAAATGGATTTGGAGCATGGAGACGATTATCTCGGGATTGCAAGATAACCAAACAAAACTTTTAGTGGATTTCTACTTATTTTATTAAATATCATCTCCACCAAACAGGACAAGCTTGCATCTGTTATAGTTTTGGAGAAAAATGTGTTCATTTCATGTATGCGCGAAATGCCTTAAAAATGGCTTTAAAATGGATTTGGAGCATGGAGACGATTATCTCGGGATTGCAAGATAACCAAACAAAACTTTTAGTGGATTTCTACTTATTTTATTAAATATCATCTCCACCAAACAGGACAAGCTTGCATCTGTTATAGTTTTGGAGAAAAATGTGTTCATTTCATGTATGCGCGAAATGCCTTAAAAATGGCTTTAAAATGGATTTGGAGCATGGAGACGATTATCTCGGGATTGCAAGATAACCAAACAAAACTTTTAGTGGATTTCTACTTATTTTATTAAATATCATCTCCACCAAACAGGACAAGCTTGCATCTGTTATAGTTTTGGAGAAAAATGTGTTCATTTCATGTATGCGCGAAATGCCTTAAAAATGGCTTTAAAATGGATTTGGAGCATGGAGACGATTATCTCGGGATTGCAAGATAACCAAACAAAACTTTTAGTGGATTTCTACTTATTTTATTAAATATCATCTCCACCAAACAGGACAAGCTTGCATCTGTTATAGTTTTGGAGAAAAATGTGTTCATTTCATGTATGCGCGAAATGCCTTAAAAATGGCTTTAAAATAGATTTGGAGCATGGAGACGATTATCTCGGGATTGCAAGATAACCAAACAAAACTTTTAGTGGATTTCTACTTATTTTATTAAATATCATCTCCACCAAACAGGACAAGCTTGCATCTGTTATAGTTTTGGAGAAAAATGTGTTCATTTCATGTATGCGCGAAATGCCTTAAAAATGGCTTTAAAATAGATTTGGAGCATGGAGACGATTATCTCGGGATTGCAAGATAACCAAACAAAACTTTTAGTGGATTTCTACTTATTTTATTAAATATCATCTCCACCAAACAGGACAAGCTTGCATCTGTTATAGTTTTGGAGAAAAATGTGTTCATTTCATGTATGCGCGAAATGCCTTAAAAATGGCTTTAAAATGGATTTGGAGCATGGAGACGATTATCTCGGGATTGCAAGATAACCAAACAAAACTTTTAGTGGATTTCTACTTATTTTATTAAATATCATCTCCACCAAACAGGACAAGCTTGCATCTGTTATAGTTTTGGAGAAAAATGTGTTCATTTCATGTATGCGCGAAATGCCTTAAAAATGGCTTTAAAATGGATTTGGAGCATGGAGACGATTATCTCGGGATTGCAAGATAACCAAACAAAACTTTTAGTGGATTTCTACTTATTTTATTAAATATCATCTCCACCAAACAGGACAAGCTTGCATCTGTTATAGTTTTGGAGAAAAATGTGTTCATTTCATGTATGCGCGAAATGCCTTAAAAATGGCTTTAAAATGGATTTGGAGCATGGAGACGATTATCTCGGGATTGCAAGATAACCAAACAAAACTTTTAGTGGATTTCTACTTATTTTATTAAATATCATCTCCACCAAACAGGACAAGCTTGCATCTGTTATAGTTTTGGAGAAAAATGTGTTCATTTCATGTATGCGCGAAATGCCTTAAAAATGGCTTTAAAATGGATTTGGAGCATGGAGACGATTATCTCGGGATTGCAAGATAACCAAACAAAACTTTTAGTGGATTTCTACTTATTTTATTAAATATCATCTCCACCAAACAGGACAAGCTTGCATCTGTTATAGTTTTGGAGAAAAATGTGTTCATTTCATGTATGCGCGAAATGCCTTAAAAATGGCTTTAAAATGGATTTGGAGCATGGAGACGATTATCTCGGGATTGCAAGATAACCAAACAAAACTTTTAGTGGATTTCTACTTATTTTATTAAATATCATCTCCACCAAACAGGACAAGCTTGCATCTGTTATAGTTTTGGAGAAAAATGTGTTCATTTCATGTATGCGCGAAATGCCTTAAAAATGGCTTTAAAATGGATTTGGAGCATGGAGACGATTATCTCGGGATTGCAAGATAACCAAACAAAACTTTTAGTGGATTTCTACTTATTTTATTAAATATCATCTCCACCAAACAGGACAAGCTTGCATCTGTTATAGTTTTGGAGAAAAATGTGTTCATTTCATGTATGCGCGAAATGCCTTAAAAATGGCTTTAAAATGGATTTGGAGCATGGAGACGATTATCTCGGGGATTGCAAGATAACCAAGACAAAACTTTTAGTGGATTTCTACTTATTTTATTAAATATCATCTCCACCAAACAGGACAAGCTTGCATCTGTTATAGTTTTGGAGAAAAATGTGTTCATTTCATGTATGCGCGAAATGCCTTAAAAATGGCTTTAAAATGGATTTGGAGCATGGAGACGATTATCTCGG